>NW_023494788.1:7175010-7236132 GCF_904425465.1 Colossoma macropomum | reverse complement strand
CTCAGTTTGCTCACACATATTTGTAAAACGCCTCGGTTTCCAACGGCTGGCCATACTGTCAGAAGGAAGCTGATAGACGTGACCTAGAGAAGTGATATTTAGATTTACATTCATGAGGAAATATAAAACATGTTTATGATCTACGGAAAAAAAATCCTTGTTATTGGCTGTCATTAATGCAAAGACAGACAATATTAAGTCCTTCAGAGCTTCACCTGCCAGGGCCAAGGAGACTTCTTTATTTTGACAGTTACATGTTTTTTTCACTATTTCAGTGAAAATTACTAATAAAAATAATTTAGAATTAAAATAATTCTAATTACTATTTCAGAAACATATTTAAAATCACTGAAAGACGGACTTTCTCCGCTAACAGACACCATATTGAGCGTTACAAGCATAGATATACGTATCCAGATGCCGCGTTGTCTGTTGTTCTCCATCAATGGCGATACGTCTGCGTGTCCGCCATGTTGGAGCGGTCAAGATCCACTTGCGAACAAATTCACCTGTACTAAGAGATGAGGAGTCTCAGGATTAAATCGACCACAACTTCCTTATTACTCAACCGATTTTCACCTAATTTGTTTTGTTATAATCCTCAGATTTAGATTAATCTACATTGCACAGACTGCTCTCGGTAGCTTTTATTCCGTCCGGACCAGCAGGAAAGTATTGAGTCTGTAACGTTACCTGACGTTAAAAACCCGAGTTCAGCGCGAGAAACACAATCACACACACACATCAACAAATCCATCAATGTGTGAATCACTTCAAATCTTTATATACATGAGAATATAATAACCCCCAAAACACAGTAATAAGGACAAAGCTGAAGTTGGCTTCCTATTCGCCAGCTTCTTGTTCAGGTTTTCCCGGTCCACCTTAAATGGTGCAGCAGTCACTTTCCGGTTCTTGACGGTGCGATGCACCATTTAAGGTGGAATGGGAAAATTCAAACAAGAAGCTGGCAAATATAAAGCTAACTTCGGCTATGTGTAAGAAGGTGCTAGGGTAAATCTATTATGAATCTACCCAGCTGACACACGACGAACCAGCAACGTAAGTTAGTCTATTCGTACTTTTTGGTCAGTTCGTGACTTACCGGCGACGTACTGGCAATGTTGCTTGTCGGTGGTTCCAGTACCTCTGAAATTTAGCATTTTCGACGTTACGTCCTCACATGGTATTATTACTGCCCATGTTGTTCATTATTTGGTTCGGCGTAGATCTTTGGTTTAATGTACATGTATACATTTTCAACTTTATGAAACAATAAATGTTGACATGTGAGGACCTGGAAAAATCCGTACTTGTACTACATTGTTTTTTTTCTTCTTCTGTGCATTATTGTATTATATAATTCATTCTGATGTTCTACAGGAGTTTGAACTGTTCCTTGCCCCTAACCCATTTTAAAAAGAACCTGATTTAGCTGGATCAGTGCAAACCCTTGAAAAATCTTTATTAACAAAGACTAGTAAGCTATTATTCTTTACTGATAAAGATATAAAGAGATGATACAAACGGACAACGTACACAGTTGATGGATAATACACAACATACACGGATTAGGAAATGCTATAATTTACCTAGCTACAAAGCATTAACCCTCATTGTATCAATTAAGATCCCCTGAATAGACTATTGAATTAAATAAGTTTAATATAAAACCAGAAGAAAAAAAACAATCACATCAACAGGTTCTCTGTGCCTCACCAACCACACAAACAATACGCATCACACAAGCATGAGCGTGGATCGCTGCGTTCAATCCGTTATATAATACTATCACGCTTTCTGAGTGCAGTACTCTTGAAATTGTATAATTTCGGACAGTATCTTTCTGTAATGGTCCTGAATGCAGTCCAGCAGCGATATTGACCGCTCCAAAATGGCGGCGCAGTTGACGTGCCTGGCTGGACCCAATGCGGCATCTAGGTATGTATATCTATGATTATAAGCTTTCCCATTCATTTTTCAACCACTGACCTCCCTTCTTTATAACGTCTCTGGCCTACCTGACCTCCTGAGTGCTGTGTTTACTGTAGTTTCAATTTGGATGGTGCCCTTCTTAAACTGTCGCTCTGTTATTGTACAAAATGGTAATGACCGCCGCAACATGCCGGAGCCATTGGCGTGGCTGTATGAAACAAACGCGGCTAAATGTATTAGACGAACGCGGAATCTATGGCCAATTCACCTCACGTTCACTGGCTAAATCCCAAATGGATGCCTCCCCCCTATGTAGTGCACTACGTGCGTTGAGAAATTTTGGCTTCTACATCCAAACAGTGCACGATATGTCCAGTAGGCAATTGTGCACAAATGCCTGATACTGTGTGCATTGTACACATATTATATGCTGTTTGTGTGTCGGAGTCTTTGTTGTAAAACTTACGTGGTGCACTACATAGGGAGTAGGGAACCAGTTGAGATTCAGCCACTGGCTCCGCCACTGATGAGCCAATGAATAATTCACACTGAATTACGTCACACTTGGCAACTAACTGTCAAAGTAAAAGTTCAATTAAAAAAACCTCACACGTTATAGAATTTTACTAAAACCAGTCAGTTTAGCAATTTCTTCCTATAATTTGTTAAACTGTTTGACATACACATTCTTCTTGGTTAGAGTTTTGATTAGAAATGACAGTGATATGAGTCATTACTCATAAAAGAAATTAACATCATTAAAGGTAAATTTAAAATTACAAACAGCCAGACATCTATATCAAACACATCGGCTTAAAAAAACTACAACAACAGACCCCCACCCCACCGCCCCCACCCCAAAAAAACTGCTGGTCAAAGCTGGTGTAGCATGCTAAGTGTTGCATGCAATGTTTTTTTATCCTCAAATTGTATGGGAGAACTCTTATGTGAGGTTTTTGATGGATGAAATTGTACAAGTGATGCTAGAATTTTTTTGGTCGTTTTTTGATACGTTATATAGGCAGAGTAAATAAATACAGTAGAACTTCGACCCATGGTCACACTTTCAATTTCTACACTCCTATATAAATGATATCCTAAACGTTTATTGAAAATAATCAGATTTTCCCATTTCCTAAACTGAAGACACAAGAGAAGAGGTGCAGTATCTGGATCAAGCAGTGCAGAAACCCACATTACCAAATAAACACATCAAAAATCAAAAGTATGTGATTATGAGACCAGTTATATCATTGACATGATGGCTGGTCGAGTGTTCTGTTCACATGCACTATTTTCACACATACAAACCTTAATGTTTCTTAGGGACTGTTATTCATGTGTTATTCTTTATTCCTAAAGAATAAAGCAGAGAAATCCATTACCATGATCATCCACCAGGACTCCTGACCAGAATTTAGATTTTTGAAACACTTTTTTACACTGCAGAAAATGATATCTTGCCAAGTGATAACATCTTCAATTTCTAATATGGTTTAATATGAATTCATTTGCTAAAATATTATTTTTTTTCAGTGTAAAAAATGTAAGACAGGACCATTAAGCAGTGTTTCTTTAGCCAAGGGAACTGAAGGCTAAAGAACTACTACAAGGGGCCACATGAACCGTTTCCTCTTTGGATTATTAGTTTTTTTTGGGTTAGATTTGCTTGTTGTTCCTCACAGCCAGCCAATGGGTGTGTTACATCACAGCTGTTCCTGATAGCCTTGGACTGTTACATAATAGAAATCATTATTTATTCACATGCTGAGAGAGCAGAGCAGTGGTTCTCAACCTGACATTTTCATATGAGATTTCATTTCTTACTTACTCCATTTTACTTTACTGGGAGGAACAACTTGAGAAATATGGCTTAAAATAAAAAGTGTTAATTCAACTTTCATGTTGAAATTGTAACTATTGTATGTTAAGAATAGATTTCTTACTGATGAAAAATGTATTAATGCTATATATACAAATTCAGTTATTACATGTAAGTTTTACTCTTATGTGTAACATTTCATTTTTCCCTTTTTGATTTGAACATGTAATAATTAGAATACATTTTCACTTTTTTTTGTATTTAAGTTCTACAAGGGGGCTACACACCTAACATTATCACTCACCTTCACACCTGTGTAAATGTGATGTGATATGATTTGGTGAAAAGTGAAGTAGCACATGTTCAATCTTAATTCATAACAGTAAAAATGGCCTCTTGCTATTGAGAACTGATCTTATATGCTATATGCTAGATAATTATATTGCTGCTGTCGGAAGAAAACCTATCTCCATTCTGTGTAAATTTCATGATGATTGGACAAAAAGAAAGAAAAAGCCCAAAATGACTGGTTCCATTGACTTACATTAAAAGTAAAGTAGGTTTTTTCCTTCTCCTGTAAAGTTACCAAGGTTACCAAGTTACCAAGGTTTTCTTCCAACAACACCAGTATGATAAAATATTGGTACTAATCACTAATACTAACAGCATTTCACTTCCTTAAACTGAATACCAAAAATTGTGGATTTGAGGCTAAAACAGTTCTCCATAAAACTGGCATGGCAGTGTGTTGTAGGTCTTAGCCAAGCAGCTAATTTTGCTACATTTTATGTACATCCACATTTTCTATGCTCCAAAGTGCACAAAAAGTAGACATAATGCTACATATAGAACGACTGAGCTACAAAGCATCTGTCACCTGTATGTAGAATATTTACAATACCTATATTTCTGGGGTTGCAGTCTGAGAATCTTGCAGCTCGCAAAGGTTGAAACATTTTATTTGATAACAGCATGTAAATTACAGAATGGTCTTTAGTGGTATGGTAAAGTTGTACTTGCAATGCTGTTGATTAAACTGAAGTGAAGCAGTTTTCATACGTGGCTACTAAGTATTACTCTTAATATAAAAGTCCATCAATTATTACATCAATTTTTGCTGGCATTTGCTGGCAGTTTCTACATTTCTCTAGCTGGCTGTCTCAGTCTGACTCCCATCCTGTACGGTTTGGGTTTGAGACTGACTCCAAATACAGGAGTATAGTCTGGTTCTCCTGCATCTTCAGGCCAGAAGAACTGGAACCGGTGCAGCAGAGTGACCAAGATGTGGAAGAGCTCCATTCGAGCCAGACCTTCACCGAGACACACACGAGGCCCTGCACACACATGCAAAGCACACAACGTTCATCAGAGGGCTGGTCTAAAAGCTCATCCTGGACCGAAATGTGATTTAAAAGCAGACTAAGCTTTGATGGAGAAGCAGGTTTCCAGGATTTGTTCACTCTGTTCATATGCACTGTTTAGATCTCTCACCAGCAGAAAAGGGCAGGAAGGCTTCATGCTTCTCGAACTGTCCCTGCTCATTCAGGAAGTTAGCTGGATTGAACTCATGAGGAAACTTCCACTGGTCTTCTTCATTCAGCACTGACAGGAGGTTTGGGATGATTAGAGTACCCTGGATCACAGAGAACAACAATGAATGAAGAAAGTTAGAGAAAAGAATTTTTGGGGCTTAAATTACATAAAAGAAAGTGGAAAGAAAGTGAAATCTCCACCTTTGGGATGCTGTAGCCCATCAGTTCAGTATCTCTTGTGGTGCAGTGGGGTACACTGAGGGGGAAGGTACTGGCGACGCGCTGAGATTCATGGATCACAGCATGTGTGTACGGCATCTTGTGTCTGTCCTCAAAGGACGCGTGAGCTTTACCCTCCAGAACCTCGTCAATCTCCTTCTGACATCTCTCTAGAAAGATGAGAGAGATGTCTGGGATCATTACTCTCTCGCAGATCTATCAACAAATCAAGTGAAGTGCAATGGACATTTTTATAGGTCAAACCCTGAATGTCTGGTTTGGTCATGAGGTAGAGGAACGCTGTTAGGAGGGTGTTGGAGGTGGTTTCTGTCCCACCACCATGAAGGTCCATGATGGTTCTCACAAGATCTGCATCATTAAAGTGGGATCCATTATTTGCTCCCTGATGAACAGAAAGCCTCATCAGATAAAGTGGCCTATACAAACATTGTGTTTAAAGATGTTCTCTTCAATAAAACCAGACAAATATTCTTCACGTTCACCTTATCAAGTTCATCCAGATAGCAGTCGACCAAGTTTTCTGGCTCTCCTGGGATTCTGGATGTCTTGTGTTTTCTCACCATGCTTGCTATCATGGCTTTGATTGCCTCAAAATGTGTGAAGGCTTTCTTAAAGGGAAGGGGCAGGGCTCTCACAATAGGAACCATATCATATATCTATGGGACAAAGACATTAATTATTAGACATTTATTTCATTCAGTTAAAACCCATTTTCCAAAGTTATTGCAACATGCTGTCAGTACAGTATGTACAGTCATTTCCATAATTATTGGCTCTCTTGGTAAAAATGTCTTTGTGGTTAAATATTTTAATTTAATGTTTTACCATACACACAGTGTGTCTTTTTAGCTCACCCCACTTGTTTTCAACAGGGTTTAGGCCAGGGGACTGAGATAGCCATGTCAAAAGTTTGGTTCTGTGGTCATTAAACCCTTATTCATTATCAGATTAGATTAAGATTAAGTTACCCTTATTAGTCCCACAACTGGGAAATTTCACCTCCATATTTAACCCATCCGTGCAGTGAAACACCACATACACACTAGTGAACACACACTAGGGGCAGTGAGCACATGTGCCTGGAGTGGTGGATAGCCCTATCCACAGCGCCCGGGGAGCAGCTGGGGGTTAGATGCCTTGCTCAAGGGCACTTTAGTCACATACTAAAGTGGATCGAGCCGGCGACCTTCCAGTCACAAGGCTAACCTCCAGCCCATGACTGCCCCATGACTATCCTTGAAAAGTTTGTGTCTCCAATCATTGTGCATAAAACCCTGAACAGTGGATATGGGCATTTAAAGAAATATATGTTTTTCATTGCCATTAAAAACACTCAGAAAAGGGAAATAACTAAGGGCGCCAAACTTGACACATGGTTTTCTTAAGAAAAAATATTGTAAATTTACTTTTATTTAAGGTTAGATTTCTCTCATATTTCCAATGTTAAATTGATTTAATTAACCACAAAGTCACTTTCAATGACCTTTACCAACCAATGGTGCCAATTCAACAGAAAATCTTATTTCAGTCAGGTTTATGTCAATGTTGCTTCAAAGTCTGAAGCGAGAAAGATGTATGTTTGTGTTAATAATAAAATATCCCACCATTCCCCAGGGTCCATTGGCAACCTTCGCAAGTTCATCGTAGTGGCTAAAATATTCTTGGAGGGTTTCATCCTCATAGTCAAGGCGAGTGCCATATAAAACCAGGTAGATGATATTTGATGCAACTTTATGAAACAAAGTTTCAGGATTGATAGATCCTCCTATATAAAAACAATGTAAATTCATTAATATCAACTGTGATTTCAAAACACTGAATGATTTAGCATAATAACAATAATAATACCAGCACTTTTCTCCAAACGTGCAACAAGGTGTTCGATCTCTCCCAGGATCCTGTCCTCCATAGACCGCTTTCCCATGCCAAAGTTCCTCAGGGTCGTGAGGGAAAAGCGCCGATGCTCCTTCCAGGCAGGACCATAGTCAAGAAATACGACCCCTGACACATTAAACTCACATCAGTAACTCATTTCAAAGTGAGAAAGCTTTGGTCTTTTTAACTTTTACCTAGAGTAAAAGACACCATGATATCAGCATAAAAGAAATATTGATTAGCCACAGTCTGTACACAGGACTTTGATCTCAGTCTGATGACTCGAATAGTTTATGGACTTCACCATTTCCTTGCGTTAGATGGCTCATTAGGACGTTTTGTGGACGTCCTGAAAAGTCTGCACCCTTGGTCACCAGAGCTTCCTTCACAGCCTTGAAACCAGTAAGAACCACTGCTGGTGTTCCTCCAATATACAGGCTGTAAACGTTCCCATAGCGCTCAGCCAACTAAAGACATACAATACAGCAAGCAGAAAAAGTAAACAGTCATCATAAAAACATTGCTTGAAAAAAGATACAAAAAAGCAACAAACACTGGCCCCCTAACAATTGATGCCATCTAGCTGCAGATAACGTTTGGTGCATAGTGACCTTTGGTATATAGAACAGTTTCCACACTTCAGAGATTTGCATTTGCATATCACATATTAACATTTAAATCAAAATCATAGTGCTGCAAATATGTTTTTGTTTATAATAAATTTAAGGTATATACCATTGATAGTACATGTTATTTACCAGTTATAACAACCAAAAAGCATCAGCAGTTTCCTCCCTTTTAATATATATTAACAAGAAGCTGGAAGTAAAACAGTTGCAGGTTGAGCTTTCCTTTCATTTCTGTGAAATTCATGTCTGCCAATAAGAGTTTTAACTTTGTGTTGATTAGGGCAGCATTAGCAGAACATTGTACTGTACCCTCTCATAGTCTTTCAGAGGATCAGTCATGTTCAGCTGAAAAAGGTTCCCAAAAATGGGCACAGGCCAGGGTCCAGGAGGAAAGTTCTTGGGCCTCTGGGTCTTGATAAAGAGGAAGAGGAGGAAGATAAAAATCCAAATGAGGACCAAGGAGCCCAGCATGGTCTCTGTTGTGGTTCTGCTCTCTACTTGGCTTTTTTCTCCCTTTGGTACACCAGCACCTCCACTAAGCACTAATATCAATCCAGTAGGAGGAGAGTAGATGTGTGTGAGAGCAGATCAATCATTAACATGGTGGGGGGGGCGTATAAAAGAATATTCAACATCACTGGATATGCTTCCAACAAAACATCAAATGACGTGAAGTTTATAGTCTGATGATTTAACCTCTTATTCTCCAGGGTATATTTTGGTTTGTCCATCTGAATTTACATGACCAAACTGTAAGGCAAATTGTTCAGTAACTGCATGAAATGAATGTAAATTTTTATTTTATTAATTTATTAATTTTTTTTTAAAGCTCCCCTCAAATTAACAGAACATGTGTTTTATGATCATATACATATTGCTATATGCTTACAATTTACTGCTGAAAGCCAAAAATCTTAGACACTCTTTGTATTATTTTATAAAAATAATTTTTACAGAGCAGATCACTTAAGAGACGCCATCTGTTTATAGTTTACGGCCCAGATTTGTGGAAAAATGGGTCAACTTTCAGTAGACAAAAAAAAATGTAAGTTCAGCTTCTTCTATTATAAGGGTTTAAAATTACATTACCCATCTATATCTATACTGGAAAGAAGACAGTTACAGCTCTCATATGACACCCACTTTTTGAATGTAGCTTATAAAATATGAAAGTTATGAAGAATATGACGAAGTGCGTTTTGGAACCATCGGTGGTCTGAAGGAGTTGAAGAGTTTAAAATAGATTTTAAAAATTAAGCTTTTCATAATGCAAATTTTTAATGAAATCTAAAAAAATATATAATTATAAATCACCCATCATGAAAGTGGATCATCACATCAACTACCTTATACATCTATATCTGATTTGTACATCACTGAAAGATACTCACAGTTAATTTTTTCCCACTGTATATCAGAAACACCACCACCGGTGCAGGGATTGGCTGGTAGTATATCGACTTATCAGGGCTTATCAGTAAGAGTGAGCACAATGATCTCACTCTTCCTTTGCAGTGCATTAAAAACAGTGCAGATTTGTTTTGCAGAGCATTTTAGCACAGAAACTCGGTTCCACAATAATTTGAATCTGTCCTATGATTTCTGTCTATATTTATGCATCCAAAAGCAGTGTTTTATTAGTCTAACTGAAGTAAATAGGCCAACACTATACTTCACAAACTCATTTTTCTTTCTTCCTTCTCATAGGCTTCCAATAACACATCTATGAAAACTTGATGTTGGACCGTTGCATAATATAAATCAAAGATCCACATTTGTGCTCATATTTGTGTTCATATTTTCAATTTTAATTAATTGCCACTTCACACAATACATGATACATTTTAAAGGTTTATTTTTTATGTGTTTATTTCATTTAGACTGAAATATTCTGCCACAGACCTGCACAAATAAACACAGCTTTTATAAAACTGAACTTTATCATTATGAACTTTACTATTATAAAGTATTTTATAATCACAGCTGAATCAAGCCTGTTAGATAAGAAACAATATTTCCCCTGCTCTCATATGACCCGTTCAGTGCATTAAGTAATTAAACAGTCATACCATAGTTACAGGCACCCTTGATAAAGATGGATCACTGTGGAAGTGCTTTTTTCCCTGAGGCTGTGACCCTGCTGAACTCCACACCACCACTTTAACCACATTTTGCACTCAATGCAGTGTTACTGTACTTTATCTCCTACTATTATTGCACTATTCATATTTGTACAGTCTGCTACTGCACTATTTATATTTGCACAGACTGCATGTTTTTACTCTGCATACGTATCATTTTACAAATGCTGCTTTCACAATACCTACTACACTCTCAGAAAAAAAGGTAGTAAACTGTCACTGGGGCAGCACCCCTCTTGTCACTGGGGTGGTACCCTCAAGGGTACATCTGAGCACCTTTGGACAGGGAGCATAATTGTACCATAATCCATTGAAATGATATTTTCTAAGTTGTATTGACTCCACACACCCCGTCTCGTCTCCAGGCTTTTTATTTTAGTGCTCTGTTTTAAAACATTAGGTTATGAAAAGATACAAATATGTAATTTTTGCCAGGAAAAACTTATTTAAGGTCCAAAATTGGACCTTAAAACGACTGTTGTACCTTTGAGGGTACATTTATTATTTGTACCTTGATGAACGAAAAATGTACCTGCACAGAACCTTTATTTCTAACAGTGTACCTACATTTGCATTCTCTCCACTCACTCTGTGCATATGCATATAATATTTATACTTGCAACATCTGTATCTTTTTACCACTCTACCATCCTTAATTGTATGTATTGTAACCACAGCATCGCTTACTACAGCTACTTTTCTGCACTTTATATGTAAATAATACTGGATTTTGCACTTCTGGTAAGATGCTAACTGCATTTCATTGGCTCTGTACCTGTACTCTGCACAATGACAATAAAGTTGAATCTAATCTAATCTTATCTAATCTAAATTAGATAATTATCCACAATAATATTTTTTCATGACTTTTTTTACCCATTTTTAACAAGAATGTAAGTAATTATGGAGCTGGCTAAGCTAGGAGAGGTGTGTATCTATGGTAAACAGGTGTCTAAATAAAAGATGGTTAGAATTTAATTCATAAAAGCATGTAAATTACTGAACAAAGATAAATAAAAAATCAACAATACTTCAATCAGTAACTGTCATGACAGATAATATTTGATGTTTTCTTCAAATTGTATCTAGTGCTGAAAATATCTGTTAATATTTTGTGAGCACATAACAGTTTGTGGTGGGCAACAGATTTTTACCTACGAAAATTGAAAAATATACCACATCCTTTCAGAGGCTTCGTAGTTTACAAAATATGAAGGAAACAACAGTCCATCTTGGTAGTGTAGCATTTTAAATTGGAAACTCTGTATAATGTAGCAGATTTAACTTAGTTTAATGGGATTTTTGACAAACTTCTGCAAAGTAGCAACAGTAGGTTTGAGCATGTATTGTGGGCAGTGCATGGGTAGATGATCGGCTACTTGACTTCTGGAACATTTCTTAGAGTTTTCTTTTTGTGCTGTGTGTTGGTTACTGTGATCTAACTTAAGCCATGTATTTGACCTGGATGAACTGAATTATGGGTTTATTTTCTCAAAGTCTGTATTCAATGAAGGGTATTGGTGTTACAATTACACTGGTATTTGGAATCTGCTCTACATTTCTCTAGCTGGCTGTCTCAGTCTGACCCCCATCCTGTACGGTTTGGGTGTGAGTGTGATTCCATATACAGGAGTATAGTCTGGTTCTCCTGCATCTTCAGGCCAGAAGAACTGGAACCGGCGCAGCAGAGTGACCAAGATGAGGAAGAGCTCCATGCGAGCCAGACCTTCACCGAGACACACACGGGGCCCTACAAACACATGTCAACATGGTTTGTGAGTTCATCAGGGGGTTTGGTCTACTGAACATAACTAAAGCCTAGTCCTACACCAAAATGTAGTATTTAAATAAAGACTAAGCTTAATCTGTGTTGGAGAGGCACATTTTCAGGAATTGGTTTATGTTCATTACACTGTTCAGATCTCTCACCAGTAGAAAAGGGTATGAAGGCCTCTGGCCTCTCAAACTGTCCCTGCTCATTCAGGAAGTTAGCTGGATTGAACTCATGAGGAAACTTCCACTGGCCTTCCTCACTCAGCACTGAGTAGAGGTTTGGGATGATAACAGTGCCCTAGATCAGAAAGACAAAGAAAAAGGTAAAGAAATATTAGCATGTGGTTTAAATCATGAAATACAAAATGGAAAGAAAGGAACAAGGAAAGCAGCATTAAAGGAACCTTTGGGATGCTGTAGCCCATCAGTTCAGTATCTCTGCTGACACAGTGGGGAACACTGAGGGGGACGGTTCTAGCAATACGCTGGGACTCATGGATCACAGCCTGCGTGTACGGCATCTTGTGTCTGTCCTCAAAAGATGCATGAGCTTTACCCTCCAAAACCTCATCAATCTCCTTCTGACATCTCCCTAGAAAGACCAGACAGAAGGCATATGATAGCATTACTGAGTCTGTTAAATCTATCAGCAAATGAATGAATGGGTGGAGTAAATTGTATGATAGGCTAAGAATTTGTTAGATGCTGTATTTTGGATTTATTTGTTTACAATCAGGAAATCTGCTCTGTTGGAATTCTAGAAGCATAACCCACAAGGACACTTTGCAGCATTTTGTCAATAGCTTATAAACCTTTATAGTCTCATCATTTAGACCATGTGGAACCTGACTTCAGACCTAACACAGAACTGAATAAAGTCTTATGCAAGTTTATAACCAGCAGAGTACAGAGGAACAGTGTGGTTCTAGCATCAAGTGCTGTCTCTGGCCAATCGATCTTAAAGCTGCCTGTGTTCACTGAGAATGTCATCTAACACCTTATAACAGAGCACACTGGAAATTTCATAGTTCAAACCTTGAATGTCTGGGTGTGTTATAAGGTACAGAAATGCTGTCAGGAGGGTGTTGGAGCTACTATCTGTTCCAGCAGCATGAAGGTCAATGATGGATCTCACAAGTTGTTCCTCACTAAAGGAAGACCCACCGTTTCCTCTCTGTTGAATAGAACACATAGTCTGATTAATCAGTCTGTATTTCATGTAAGCAAAGGTGAGGTGCATTACCATGGAGGAAGCGCCAAGTTCACACAAGTGTTCTTCAATAATGACAGAAAGGTCTTCCAACTCACACACACACCTTATCGAGCTCATCCAGATAGCAGTCAACAAAGTTCTTTGGCTCTCCTGGGACTCTGGTTGGTTTGTGCTTATTGACCATGCTTGCGTCCAATTTTTTCACTGTCTCAAAATGCGTGAACACCTTCTTAAAGGGAAGGGGCAGGGCTCTCAGAAAAGGAAAAGTTTCATATATCTACAGGAAAAAAAGACATTTTAACTGTCACGCATTTAAAGTACATTTTTCCCAAGTAACTGCAACATGTTACCACCACAGTATCATAGTATGTTAGGTTAAAGTTGCAGTCTGTAACATTGAGGGGGATCTATTAGCAAAAATGGAATATAGTACAAAAAAACATGTTTTCATTCGTGTATAATCATCTGTAACTATGAATTGTTGTGTTTTTGTTAGCTTAGAATGAGCCCTTTATATCCACATAGGTAGCGGATCCTCTTTCAACAGAGGCTGCCATGTTGTGCCACCAAGTTTCTACAGCAGCCCAGAATGGGCTCCAGAGTGTGCCTTTCGTGTTTTTACATTGAAGCGGCTGCTTGAATTCGGTGGCGCTGTAGCACCAGTTGGAAGATGTAGAAAGAAGAAGAATTATTGGTTGCTGCTGGTGCTGGCTAACCAGTTTGTGTTGTGAGAAGTTTGAGAACCCAAATTCTGACAAATGGAGGATCAGACTTATTATTTAGCACAAGAAAAAGCAATAGAGGGTTAATCTTTGTTGTTAAAGAAGCAAAACTGTGAAGAAGCAAAACGAAATTGGGACAGTTGACGGCAGAAAACCTGATGGCCAACTTAAGTTTTACTACGCGATTGAAAAGGGAGGGATGAGGGAGTGATGTTCAGTTGGTTGCAATCTGCAACCTCACTGCTAGATGCCACTAAATCTTACACACACTGCACCTTTAATACAGGACATTATACGTTATATCTGAGTCAATCCATGAAAACAGTGCCATTTGAATACACAGTGGTCGCTTTTCCACTATCAAGCCAAATGGTTTTCAGGACAGGACTTGTGAGACCGGTTATGGTTTCTGTTTCCATCTGTTGTACCACTAAATTAGAACCAGAAAACTACATAAACAAACTGCTAACAAGCTAATAGCAACATACACGCCACACACCACAAAACCATTTGAATCTGTCTGTCACCCCAACTCGTCTGTCAGCGTGCTGTCATCTTGTTTATCCTCTAAACGGGTGGTATTTGAGCATCAGTTACTGAAACAGCCTGTACTGCGGTGGGTTTTACCTGTAGCCGGATAACTACATTAGCATTAGCGTCGCCCCGTAGGGCACAACTCAAAGCACCACATAACAATTCTGTTTTTATCTTTCCGTCACAACACCAGTCATTCGAATTTGTGCGAGTCTTTATCCTCTAAACGGGTGTGTTTAATAATCGGTTCGCCAGAACCGAGCCCGTACTGCAGTGAGAGGCATTGTGCACTCGCATTAGCTTAGCCTAGCAGGCTACAGCTTAAAGCTCTAAAAGAGCAGGTCCGGTTTCGGCTTTCTGTCACTCCAACTCCTATCAGTCAACTTTGCTCTCACTGTTATAAGTTTTTATCACCTATACTTGTGACAGCAGAGCAGTTAGTCGAATCGAACCTGCACTGTAGTGTTTGGATCGCTTTAGCTAAGCTAATTTAGCTAGGAGAGAAGAGCCGGCTAGCATTAGCTTAGCTAGGAGGCTCCAGCTTCAGACACAAGAGAAGAGGTTAATTTCAACTCTTTCTGTTCCTCTAACATCAGCCACTCGACTTCGCTTCCTCAGATATGAGTCATTATCATCTAAATTTGTGTCAGTAAAGCTTTTGTTAGTCAGAATCGAATCTGCTCTGTAGTGAGCAGTGCTGACAGCATGCTAGCTAGCTAAGCTAACGCTAACCAGCTACTCTCTTCTAGCTGGTTAGGCAGCGCATTTAACATTTCAAAATTGGAGGCTTTAAAATCGCGCACTGCTTTCATTTATTTGAGCAAACTGAATTTATTTAAATGCTTTCGGGCAGCATTATGCTGTGGCACAATACAATGCAACAGTTCTGTGGCCCTGAGTACGGTTAGCTAACCGTGCCAAAAAAACAGGCTGAGCCTGGTTTTTTAGCGTTCCGTGTCCGTGTGGAAACACCACTGAAACGGTTACCCTCCTGCTCAGAACCGTTCGGCCCTGCAGTGAAAAAGAGGCCAACATTTAGTGCCGTGTTTAAAAGACAGCAATCTTCGATTAAATGTTATTTATGTTTTAAGAAATTAATTCAAAGTTGGAGCAATTTGTAATTGAAACTATGGATGAAAAAACGTCATTTTTGCACTGCTCTCGTGGAACGACTGTCACATTAGTTTTACATCAAATACAATCTAGGATTTAGACTAAAACACAATTATGTTACTGTTAATGATACAAATTTATAATACAATGTCCCACCAGTCCCCAGGGTCCATTGGCAATCTTCGTAGATTCAGTAAAGCTACTGACGTACTTTTTAAGGGCTTCATCCCCGTAGTTGTAGCGAATGCCAAATAAAACCAGATAGATGATATTTGATGTAGCATCATGGAACACAGTCTGAGGATTCAGGAAGCCTCCTGCACAGATACATGTGCATTCAGAAATTAATCTTAAATATAATTAAACAACACTGAATGTCTTTTTTCTGTGTTGCTATAATCAACAAGTAAGAATTTTGCACCTTTTTATTTCACTTGTAACATATGGAAAGTAGTAAAATTACTGGAATATAACGATACCAGCACTTCTCTTCAAACGTGCAACAAGATGTTCAATTTCTCCCAGAATCCTGTCCTCCATTGACTGCTTCCCCATGCCAAAGTTCCTCAGGGTCATGAGGGCAAAGCGCCGATGCTCCTTCCATGCAGGACCATAATCAAGAAATACGATACCTGCCAAATTTTTCTCAAATCAGTAACATAATTAAAAGTTAAGAAAGTTGCTGTTCTATAACCTTCAGCCAATTGCCTGCTTGCATTAGGCTCTTGTATCAGTAAAAGAACATTAGATGAACATTAATTGGCCATAGAAATTTCTCGAACAGTTGTAATTGTTTATAGATGTCACCTTTCCCTTCTGTTAGATGGCTGACTAGCAGGTTTTGTGGGCGTCCTGAAAAGTCTGCAGCCTTGTTCACCAGAGCTTCCTTCACAGCCTTAAAACCAGTAAGAACCACTGCTGGTGTTCCTCCAAAGTACAGACTGTAAACGTTCCCATAGCATTGAGCCAACTAAAGACATAATTTGGGTGGTAACAAAATACAGATAAGAATGTTACGTAATCAGGACAAAAAAAAAGTAACTGTATTGCATTCGAGTAATCAGATTACAGGTATATCCCAAAAAGTATCAGGATTACATTCAAACCACACAATACAAACATTCACCTTTTGTCGACATTCATTGTTTTTAATGATACATAAAGTGGAGACCAAAGTTTGAGACCTCTGATGAAAATGCTTCTATTTTGCATTCACTCTTAATTTAATGAATATACATATAAGTTTTGCATTACAAACGAAAAGTAGAATCTTTGAATTTTTACATGAATTTCAGAATTTCTTAGCATTTGGTGTGTGCCTCCCTTTTGCCATAATGACAGCGTGTGCTTGAGCTGGCATGGACTCCATAAGTTTGTTCACAAGCCTCTGATGAGTAGAATACACCTGGGAGTCATCTGAACACGAGCTTCCCTGGAAGAGATAAGACTAAAAAATCTGACCTCTTTGTAAAAAGGACTTCATATGGTCAATGTCACAAACCTGTGTCAATTTGAATAGTGACCTACAAGTAGTGCAGAATTTTGAAGATTTCTTCTTCATTTTAATAGTCACATCAATTTTCAAGATTCAAAAAGTTTCTGTTGTTAATTTCCAGGTTTAAAAAAACAAACAGATTTTCAATGTGGCCTCAGACTGTATGTCACATAAGTTTGTAGATTTAAAGAGTTTTTTCATTTGGGTCTCAGGGCTGCTGTCAGTAGGGAAATCTGAAGAACCCCCACCCCAGCCATTTTCCTGAAGATATTTGAATCAGACATTTACTCTGATTTTACAAAACACTTGACTGGAAACTGGAACTAAGCTTTTATACTTATTTTCTGATTATTGGTAACTAAATTAATCACCTCTCACTTAGTTCAGTGTGAAATGAATGCCTTTTAAATCTCATAGGACATGTTGATTTCTGCGGACAGTCGAAACCACTGGGAAGAGATAAGGGACCATCAGTAAATTACATCACAAACAGAGAAGTCTAAAAATGATGCATCAGTGGAGACAAAACACAAATGATGGTCAGTCAGAGGTTTTAGAATGACCTCTATGTATAGTGATTGTTGATGTTAAGTCTCAAAAGAAGATTTCCACCAGATGACCTGATCTTTTGACCATGCTATAAATCACAGACAATTAAATCATCTATATCATTCCCTTCTTAAACCAGTGCAGTTTTCCTGTTTATTTTGAGTTAAGTTAAAGTCATCAAATTATATTTCTGTTGTCTTTATTCATTCAAATGACTGTAAAACCCTTAATAGGCTAGGGCCTGCCAGCGGGCCCAAAGTTACCCACTTAAAACCCTTAATAGGTCACCCCGGACACCACCTGTTCCAGCTCCTTCCCTCAGGCCGGTGCTTCAGCCAGATGAGGATCAGGACATCCAGGCTACAGAGGAGCTTATTCCCACAAGCCATCACTCTCTTGAACGGTTAAAATATATTACACATTAAAATATTCCAGCTTCATACTGTACTTCAAAAATACGGGTATATAGTATCAAACTCAACTCCATCCTCTGAAACTACCATCTCAGACCATGTTTATTCTAGCATCTTACTTACCTGCCATATTACCCCACTCATCTGACTGTCACCTCATTGATCCCTTTCTTTGCCACTATACACCCCTTTAACTGCTGCTGCACTCAGCACTTTAACTTTAGACCCATACTTTGCACTATGTAAAGGTACAGGTATGACTGTGTGTGTGTGTGTGTGTGTGTGTGTATGAGTGAGTGTCGGTAGGAATGCATGTTTTATTTAATTTTTTTGTATTGTATTTTATTTTTATTTTTTTGTATTTTATTGTATTTTATTTTATATTTATTTTATTTTACTCACTAAATGTAAATGTCTGTCTGATACTGTGCACTGTGAGCTCCTGTAACCAAAACCAAATTCTTTGTATGTGTAAGCATACCTGGCCAATAAAGCTTGATTCTGATTCTGATTCTGATTCTACAACTGAAGAACAGCTCAACCAGTTTGCAATTAAGTCCCTGTAATCACTAAATAATGAGCCTTAGTATGTAATAAGCCTGGTATTTTAAGGGGTTAAAAAGACAAGCAATCAAAAAATGATCTGATTACATTACATTAATATAGTAAATCTTTTAGATTAGGGTACAGATTATATTTTTAACAGGTAACCAATAACATGTACCGGAATATATTTTTAAAGTATATGCAAAAAAATATTAAACTTTAACCCAGGAAAACGGACAGCATTTGCAGAATTACATAAGGACCACAGTGACTGTGTAAGAGAACTGCTTGCGTAGTTATTACATATTTTAACTGTAACTGTAAAGCTACTCATGTTTGCAATGAGTTGACCAAGTTTTTTGTTTTTGTGAAGTCCATGATTACCAAGAAAGGCTTTAAAACTAATGTACATAAATAGTTTTCCACTTAGAAAAGCATTAAGAGAACAAGGTACTCTACCCTCTCAAAGTCTTTCAGAGGGTTGGCAATGTTCAGCTCAAGGAGGTTCCCAAATATGGGCACAGGCCGGGGTCCTGGAGGAAAGTTCTTGGGCCTTTGGGTCTTGATGAAGAGGAAGAGGAGGAAGACAAAAATCCAAATCAGCACCAAAGAACCCAGCATGGTGTCTATTTTTGTTCAGCTCTGCTTGGTTTTCCTATAAAGGTTTTAGCTTTGCCACCTCAACTCCTTCCTATAAATGGCCTTGCCAACCCAGTAGGAGGAGTGTGTCTGAGAGCAGTTTAATCATTGATATAAGGGTGGTTGGTGAGTTTATTAATCTTTAATCAGTTTTTGGCTTCAGTCCCTGTTCACATGCACTATTTTCAGAAAGATACATGAGAACAAACCTTAAATTAAAGATTATTGATTCAATTCTAGATGACATTAAAGGAATTAATATTTAGGGAATTACCTGGATATTGTAATACACCTATGATTTTGCATTACTCAAATGCACAAACATTTATTTTTTCCCATCAACAAACAGCTCAAAAGTCCAAAAATCAACACATCAGTGTAGAAGCCTTATGAATGTGAGGACTGGCTTGTTGTATCTCGCTTCAGGGCAGGAATCCAGTACCATGATCATGTGGTGAATCCATTGACCTGAACTTTCCAACTATTTATGTAACTGTGTGTTTATGCATCTGTGGTCCTCCTGCATTAAACCCCACCACTGATTGGTTCTTGCCTTATAACCCCACCCCAAATCCCCAACAGTGTGTGTTCTGGCAATAAACAGTGTAAAAGTGTATCATCAAGAGTCAATATCAAAGTCAATACACAGCATTAGCTACATGCCTTAAGTCCCCCCCGCCCCCATTTTCCCCTCTCCAGCTATCTTCCAAGTCAACAGTAAAGAGAGGAGGTAGATAGAAATGATTTGTGTGATGTGATGTGTGTAGCTAATTTGCAATAAATCTGTAATTTAATCAATCAATCAACCTTTATTGAAACTCAGAGTACACTGAGGGTGACCCTAATCACAAAATATAATAATAATAATAATAATAATAATAATAATAATAATAATAATAAAAGTAAATTACAAAGGAAAAATAAAATACATCAAACCAGATCAGAACAAACCATTAAAATTGCTAAAACAAAATAACTTAATAAATAAGAGATCAAATAGGGATAAAAATAAAAAGTATGATTAATAAAATAATTAAAAGAAGAGAAAATCGAAAATAACTCAGCAGGAGCTAAAAAGTAAATGTTGATAATAAAATGAATAAAAAAGAATAATACATGTAAAACAAATCAAATTATAAGTAGACTAAAATCATAAAAAACAATTGGAGCCTGAGTGGAGGTGGTTAGAGACTAAAAGTTCAAAATGTTCATGTGACAGTGAAGTTTTAGAGTTTCCGGTAATAAATTCCAGCTGGTGCACTGTAGCTAAAAGCAGATTTTCCCAGTTCAAGAATAAAAGCTCTTGGCACCTGAAGGATGTATGAAGGCATATGGCCAGTAATTGTTCAGTAAATAGTATACAGTATATGGGTATTTTAAGGGTCACCAGTAATGAATCTCAAAGCAGAGTGGTATACAGAGTCTAAAGACCTGAGAGTAGTTGTATATGCGTATCTGTATATCACATCAACATAATCCAGAACAGATAGTAGTGTTGCTTTAACTATCTTAAGGTCTTGTTTTGTTAGAGTCAGTGTTTTCTGTTAAGTGGTGAAAGTGTGTTTGTCCATGCTAGTATGTGTGTACTGACATGTTAATCCTCAATGGCACATTGGTGTCAGAAGTGGGATCAATTGAGACAGCTGGTGGAAGACTCCTGTGAAAAAAGCTTCTTTTTCAACAAAAGAAGAAAGGGAAGCTGGCAAAAAGCAGTGAGCAGAGAGCAGTGGCAAGACCCTATTTGAGAACTGGGCATTCCACCTGCCCAGATTTCCACTATAGGGCTAACGATGAGAAGCCCTCTGCACCTTATTGGCATTTGACAGCGGCCTGTGCTGGAGTAACAGAGCAGGTGGCAGACCATGACAAAGCCCAGCACTCAGCACTTGAAACTGTCCTAGAAGTTGACCCTGCTGTGCTTTCTTTGCTGGAGAGGTGGTTTACAGGGACCAGGTGAAATGCACATAGAGGAATTTGGTGCTCTTGATGTTCTCCACATTGGTTTCTATTTATGTGAAGGAGAGCATAAGAGGCCCTGGTCCTCCTCAAGTCAGTGACCATCTCTCTTGTGTATGGTCATTAAGAAACAAGTTGTTGTTCTCACCAGTTCAAAAGTTGTTCCACCTCCTTTCTGTTTGTTGACTTATCATTGTTCCTGATGAACCCCACCTCAGTTGTATCATCAACAAACAATGATGTGACTGGAGCTGTACCTGGCAGCACAGCCATGAGTCAGCAATAGAAAGAGTGAAGTGTTGAGTAAGCACCCCTAGAGGGTGCCAGTGCTCAGTGTTATGACACTAAAGGTTTTGTTTCTGGTCCAGACAAACTGGGGCCTTTTGGTTAGGAAGTCCAGGACTACTGCTAGCTGCTGTGGGATAATGCTGTGTGTTGAATGCTGCACTGATTGTATGAACAGAATTCTAACTTAACTATCCTTGTTTTCCAGGCCAGATGAAGGGCTGATGATATGGCATCTTCAGTGCAGCAGTTTGGGCAAAACACAAATTTATTGGGGACCAGTGAGGTGGGGAAACTAGATTGTATACGCACCAAGACTAGTTGTTTAAAGCACTTCATGCTGACTGGAGTGAGTGCTACAAGACAGTAGTCACTAATGCCAGAGACGGTTGACTTCTTTGGCACTGGGATAATGGCGACAGTAAGGCTGGCTGGTATGGTTGCCTGGTTCAGGGAGGTATTAAAGATACTTTTTTGGTTGGTACATAAGATGACACATTAAGATCATTACACCACTGATGACAAGACTATTAAGCAGTATTGATGGAAGACAATATGGGCCACACAAGCTGACTTTTCTTTGACCTAGTAGGGGATTCGATGTTTGATTGCTTTGCAGTTTCTCATAAGTTGTCAGTAATGGATCTGTGAAATCAACATTGAACTTTATGGCATTGGACTATTGATAATAAAAATAAAAAACTGCGTTAGATTATTGTATTTAACTCAGTTTGGTGTATGATAGGTCTGATTATTAGAGCTGAATCCGGTATGTTAGATCAGAAGTAAGTTTTTCTTGCTCTGACATAGATAATTTCTGCTTTAAGTATTTATCCATTCATGAGTTGAGAGAGGTGTGTTCAGCTGGGGTTACACTACATAAAAAGAGCTTAAAGCATGAGCACACTCACGTTTTATGTACATATACAACTCTTAAAACTACCACACTTATCACATCTTTAAATGCATGTCCACTTATATGTTTCCCTCTCGCTTCTTTACTGCATCAGCACAAACAGCAGTGAAAACAGCAGCGAGCTGTTCCACGCCTGTTTATTGGTGTCTCTAACGAGATAACGCACGAGTTCACAGAAGTTCAAGAGTTGTGTAGTGTGTGATCTTTCAACAATATTTCAGTTGCCCAAAAAATCCACTGAAACCAGTCAAACAGTGTGAGATGTCCAGTCTTTTTTTAAAGTGATCGGACTTTAAAAGATGTATCCAAGGCTTTAGATGAGGGAAATCCTGTGTGTTGATAAAAAAAAATTATAGAACATAAAACTATTTCATAAAACATGTAAACTACAAAACAAACAATAGGAAAAAGATATTCACTGCTGTTTTAACTATGTAGGTGTATTGTGGTTTTGTAATGATTTTAATCTGCCGACAAAGTGGTTTCATAAACCGCTGCATGTTTTTTCTTTTTAATTTGGTGTTACATAAAATTCTCTGATCTTCATTAGTTTACATTTTCTTAAAAAACAAAAAAAAAAAAAGAAAAAAAGAAGAAGCTGGCATTACTGCTATGCATCTTGTGTGTTTGTGTACTTGTGTGCTTTGTGAGGTACTGTCAATAGTAATGGGCATGCTTAAAACCACTATTTCAAATGTTTGCAATGCACTTGTACCAAAATTTTATACAGAAACAGTGCTTTGAGATGCATCTCAAACTGGCCGAGTAACATAATTTTAACATGAGGTCAAAATACTTTGAAGCTTTAGTAGTTTGCCACTAGAGGGCGACCCCAAAACAAACACGTCAAATGTTCTTCAACTGTGCTGTGTGTTGTTGGACTTTGCTGCTGTAATATAACTTTGCGATGTATTTGACCTGAACACTTTATTTTATTATTATAGATTTACATCATTAAACTATGTATTTAATAAAGTGTCCTAGTGTTACAAATTACTCAGATATTTGGAATCATGTTCTACATTTCTCTAGCTGGCTGTCTCAGTCTGACCCCCATCCTGTATGGTTTGGGGGAGAGTGTGATTCCATATACAGGAGTGAAGTCTGGTTCTCCTGCATCTTCAGGCCAGAAGAACTGGAACTGGCGCAGCAGAGTGACCAAGATAAGGAAGAGCTCCATGCGAGCCAGACCTTCACCGAGACACACACGAGGCCCTGCAGACAGGACACAACAAGGTTAGTCAGTTCATCGGGGGTTGACCTTCTGAACGTAACTAAAGCTTAGTCCCACACTAAAATGGAATATTTAAATATAGTCCTAGACTCAAGACATTTTTTCTGGGGACTCTGACTTGTGATGCACTTAAGCATTTATTAGAGATGCACCAAAACCACTTTTTTCCTTCCAATCCTGATCCCAATATACGATACAGAGTACTGATACCGATCCTAACTCCTTCCTGTAAATCCTAATATTTGTATTGGTTGGTAAAAGCAATGTTCTGTCACAAATAAACCATATTAAGTTTTAATCAATGGTACTTACTGGTTATATAACTTCACATTTTAATGGTTTCAGAACTACAAAAAGTCACTGTGCTCTTTGGCAAGGTTTGTCTTTAAATAATTAAATGTGATGTACTGATATTCTTGCTGGTTGTACCTCCTTTCAAAATACTCACGTTACAGATTTTGCAGTATTTTCACTACTGCTTTTCACTACTATTGCATATAGAGAACTGATTGTTAGTATCAGTATCGATGCAACAATAGTATATATACTCTGATGTGTCTTGGACTCATTGGTTCTGCCAAATCTGTTCTCGACCCCATTAAAGTGAAGACTAAGCTCATCTGTGTTGGAGAATCAGTTTTCAATTATTTTTATTGTTTTTATTCACACAGGTTCACAACTCTCACCAAAGGAAAAGGGTATGAAGGCCTCTGGCTTCTCTAACTGTCCCTGCTCATTCAGGAAGTTAGCTGGATTAAACTCATGAGGAAACTTCCACTGGCCTTCTTCACTCAGCACTGAGGCGAGGTTTGTGATGACGATAGTGCCCTAGTGATCATAGAGAAAGACAATGAAACAAAGAAAAGTTTAGAGAAATCAAAGGTATGTGGTTTAAATAGTGAAAATCAAAGTTGAAAAAAGGAGAAATCTTCACCTTTGGGATGCTGTAGCCCATCAGTTCAGTATCATTGGAGGTGCAGCGGGGAACACTCAGGGAGACAATTTTGCCAAAACGCTGACACTCGTGGATTACAGCCTGTGTGTACGGCATTTTGAGTCTGTCCTCAAAAGATGCATGAGCTTTACCCTCCAGAACCTCATCAATCTCCCTCTGACATCTCTCTAGAAAGACCAGACAGAAGGCATCATTACTGTCTCTGTTGAATCCTTAAAGAAAACAAGCAAAATGGAAACTACTCGTACATTAAGTTTAGAGTTTGCTACATTCTGTATTTTGGACTTTCGTTACTTAAGCTCAGGATGTCTGCATTCAGGAAGTCTGTTCTATTGTAATTCCAGAAGCCTAAACAATCAGGACATTTTACAGCACCTTGTTTATGGTTTATCATCCTTCACAGTCTAATCACCTAGTATGTCTGAGGCCTGCCTTCAACTGTATAAAGTCTTATGCAAGCTCTCAGCCAGCAGTGCAGAGCTGCACATCTGGCAAGTCCTATCTCTCTGTTGGCCAGTTGTGTCTGCATATAACCTTTTAAATCATCTACAAGCTGCCTGTGTTTACGGTGGAATTCCTTCACTGGAATGCAGTCCAACACCTTATAATACAGCACAGTGGATTTTTCATAGTTCAAACCTTGAATGTGTGGATGTGTTATGAGGTAGAGGAATGCTGTTAGGAGAGTGTTGGATGCACTATCTGTTCCAGCAGCATGAAGGTCCATGATGCATCTCACAAGTTGTTCTTCACTAAAAGAGGACCCATCATTTCCTCTCTGTTAAACAGAACACATTATCTGATGAGATGTAAGCACTATGTTCACAGCAGTGTTCAATAATGACAAAAAATCTTCACACTAACACACGCGCACCTTATCAAGCTCATCTAGATAGCAGTCAACAAAGCTATTTGGCTCTCCTGGGACTCTTGTTAGCTTGTGTTTGCTGACCATGTTTGCATTTGTTTTTTTCACTGTCTCAACTTGTATGAAGGCGTTTTTAAAGGGAAGTGGCAGGCCTCTCACAAAAGGAAGCATGTCATATATCTACAAGAAAGAAAGACATTTTAAATGTCATACAATCAAAGTTAAATACAAGTTAATACATAACATTGGATCTATCAGTAAAAACAACTATGTTATGCTATGTTAATAATACAATGTCTCACCATTCCCCAGGCTCCATTGGCAATCTTCGTAGATTCAGTGAAGCTTCTGACATACATATTAAGGACTTCATCCCGTAGTCATACCGCTTGCCAAATAAAACCAGATAGATGATATTTGATATAGCATCATGGAACAAAGTCTTAGGATTGATGAAACCCCCTACATAGACACATGTAAATTCATAAATAATAACAAATATGACTTCATATGGTTAAATGTTTTTTCAGTTTTCTTTACTGGTTTCTGTATCAACAGGTCAGAGATTAGACTTTTTTGTTTCATGACATACCAACATTTTTCTCCAAGTGTGCAGCAAGATGTCCAATTTCTCCCAGAATCCTGTCCTCCATAGACTGCGTCCCCAAGCCAAAGTTCCTCAGGGCCATGATAGCAAAGCGTCGATGCTCTTTCCATGCAGGACCATAGTCAAGTAATACGATCCCTGTCACATTGAAATGAGTTACTGATATGAGTACAAAGTTAAGAACATTTGTTTTCTTTTTTGTACTCCAGTTGCCATTTGCCAGTTTCCATTAGGGCTACTTGTATGAGTCAAATAACAAGATATTAACATAACATTAATTAACATAATATTAATTATCCATGGAAATGACTCCAAAAGTTGTAACTGCTTATGAACTTCACCTTTGCCTTCTGTTAGATGGTTAATTAGGAGGTTCTGTGGGCGCCCTGAAAAGTCTGCAGCCATGTTCACCAGTGCTTCTTTCATAGCATTTAAACCAGTAAGAACCACTGCTGGTCTTTCTCCAATGTACAGACTGTAAACATTCCCATAGCGCTTAGCAAACTACAGACATACAGTACAGCAAGCAGAAAAAGCATACAGTCATTCAAGTCTAGAATTAAACACAGAGTTCAAAGACACAAGATCAAAGTCTGGGTAGACATAGGACAAATAAAAAATCAGGTAACCAGAGGACAGACTAAATAAACCAGTAACTGCAGAGATTCACATGCAGTTCTCACACATTAACATTTTAATCACATTCATAAAGTTTTTGCAGTAAGTTTAAACTATATAGCACTGATTTTATAAGCTTTATGTTAGCATCATTTATAACCTCATTTTCCAGCTATGTATATATATATGCATATATAAAAAAGAAACTGTGAACAAACCACCTTTAAAGCCCAGCATTTAAAATTTTAGCCTATCTACCACTAATGGCCCCTCAACCCTAATATTCTATCTGCTTTAGTAAATTCCTAGTCAATCATTTTTTTGTTTTTGTGAAATCCAGGATTGTCAAGAAAAGTTTCTATTAACCAGCATTAATATAACATTGTACTGTACCCTCTCAAAGTCTTTCAGAGGATTGGTGATGTTCAGCTGAAACAGGTTCCCGAATATGGGCACAGGCCGGGGTCCAGGGGGAAAGTTCTTGGGCCTCTGGATCCTGATGAAGAGGAAGAGGAGGACAGTAAAAATTGAAACAACAACCAAAGAGCCCAGCATGGTGTCAGTTGTGGTTCTGCTCTCTGCTTGGTTTTCAGCACACTAACTCCCCCAATAAATAGCCACATCAAACCAGTAGGTGTGTTTGAGAACATCCAATCGCTGATATGATTGGATATGAGTGTTTAGTGATGTTGGTCCTTTTTCTCATGCACTATTTTCAGAAAGATACATCTTTCTGATACATCTTCAAAGACACAAAGAAATCTCAGGGTTTATCAGAATACAAGTGCACATCACATTACGTCTTCTCTGCAGCGCATGAAAATCAAAACAGTGCAGCTGTTTTGCAGAGTGAAACCGTAAAAGTCTAGCCCCATTGTCCTCTGGGAAATCTTTTAACCAGTATTTACATTTAATATATAACCCTAACCCTAACACACTGCTTTATGACAGGATCATTAAGCAGTGTTACATTAGTCAAGGAAATGTAAGGATGGGAATAAAAATAGTCAATAGCAGTTCCTGGTATTGGCAGCATAGGTAGTTGTCCAGGGTGTATCCTGCCTTCCGCCCAATGACAGCTGGGATAGGCTCCAGCACCCCACCGCAACCCAGAAGGATAAGCGGTTTAGATTATGTATGTATGTATTTAAAATCTCGTCAGTGTCCCTGAACGAAACCAGGGATGAGTAACTTTATCCGTCTCAGTCAAACCAAGGATGACTGAGGTTTATTTGGCAAGTTAGGGTTTCAAACTTAGCAGAACCAGCCTGGCCTGGATGGGTCAGGTCTCAAAGGGACAAGTATGGGGTCGGTTCATGCTTTGATTTCATGCCCATGCAGACCTCTAGTTTTTGACATAGTTTGAAAATGCCTGTTACCCTTTACACTGTATGTAAATTCCATGATGAATGGACTAAAAGAAACGACCCAAAATGACTTGGAAAAATGTCTGGTTCCACTGACTTACATTAAGAGTAGAGAAGGTTTTTTCCTTCTACCGTAAAGTTACCAGCGATACACACATATACAAAGAAGCACAAGCTTGGTAAAAGTTTATAAAATGCATACCAGTATATTCTACCTCTTGCTGACTTCGTCTGTGAGGATGAAATTTGTATCTTGAATGCCATAAATGAGCCAAGTTGGCATAAGGCTGTAAAGTGGCTGAATGCAAATGACTCTGAATTTGCAATATCTAGATAAAAGAGATGTAGATATGGTGTATTGACAGTGGCTATGTGAACAAAGGTTGCAAAGAACACGTGAAGTGCGATGTGCAGCAAGAACCCAATTTGTCTTGTTGCCATGTTCCCTATTCTTTTTAGCCCTTTTCTTTGTTTTTCAAAAATTGCCTCTATTTACTCACATTTTTATAATATTTTCTATTTTTACCTTTATTAGTAAAACTCTTTAAATGTTGTATAAAAACATGTTCTAGCCTTCCTTTTCTACTGTTGTTGGCAGCTGTGACAGGAAGCATAAAAAGTTCACTGAAACTAGCAAAATTTGCATTTATTAATATGGTATAAGGCTGCTTCACTAGAGATATGTCTTGTTTTATTACCCAGCTTTGTGCTTCAAACAGCAGACACATGCTCCCCTGGTCTGGACATGCTAATGTTAGCAGAGAACTTGTGGAGAGGAGAATTACCAGTCTGTAATGTCTTCCGGGTTTCTCATGCGCTAGAGGGCGCACCTGAGTGAGTCCAGAATGAATGGGTTAAGATGGAGCATTTGAGTAAAATCATAGTTTATGAACACTTAAATATTTTTAAGATAAAAGTATATCAATCATATCCTAAACACAGAACAGCATAAAACACCAAGTTATGAGAGTTTAAAAGGTGCCTCATATACGTTCATGACGTCAGTGAGCATGAACAGCCAATGAGCTGCTACGGTCACCAATCAGCACTCAGTAGCAGTAATGCTAGTGTTGTACTGCCTAAAACCTGTTTGCTGTAGAAAAAGGAAACATGAGGTGTGTTTCATTTGCTTTTTTAGTGAAATACATCCTTCTACTTTCTAAAATTAAAGGAAAGGTCTGGGTGAGTGATTAGAAACTATTTTTTGTTTTTAGCCGTTTAGCTCTATTCACCCCCATTCATTGAGAGCTCACTCGTGGGCACCCTCTGCTGTTGTGCAGTCCTAGAAGTGGCTAGGCTACTCATAAACTGGCTCTGATGTTACCTCTTTCTGCATTCACAATACTTCTTCCTAGCTTTAAATATGTCTAAATTTTTCAGTCACTCAGATGTCCATGTACAGTTTGCAAATGCTTATTTTCGGGTGAACAGATGTCCCCATTTTCTGGGGACAGTCCCGGTTTTAATGGGATTTTTGCTTAATTAACTCACCCATAAAATAATGGTATCACATCAAGTGACTTAGTACAGAGTTTAAGCCAACAGTGGAGCAAAGACTGAAAGCTGTTTCATTCAGCATTGCTGATTTGTTGCTAGCTCTCTCCTAAACTGGTCAGCCTACTCTAATGAGGTCAGAATACAGTCCAGTTACACACAGTATAGAACAGGGGTCAGCAACCCAAATGTTAAGAAGAGCTATTTTGTCAAGTTTCAAAAAAATTTCAAACCCACTTTGGGAGCCACACCTTGTAGTAACGTTTCACTGTCTTGGCTGTAAATATGTCTTAGTATGTGTTAATATTCTAGTATAGGCTCAAAAATTCAATACAAATGAAAATCCAGACTTACTGCTCTGCTTTAGCTCAGCTAAAACTGCTTTTCTCGCATCTCCAGCAGGAAACTTTTTGTCAAAAGTAGAACAGTTTCTTGTAAGACATCTCTTAACATTTGACTTTTTACAAGGCTGAAGTTGCTTCTCATTCTCCAGTTTCTTGTTCATATTTTCCCGTTCCACCTTAAATGGTGCCTGAGGCGCCAGAATGTAGCTAACCATGTGGTAGCTGTTGCATTATTTAAGGTGGAACGTGAAAATTTGAGCAAAAAGCTGGCGAATGAGAAGCTTTGCGAATTACTTCAGCTTTGCGACTTTTGAGAGTTTGACAGTTTCTCGTTGCAGATTAAACGAATCAGGAAACCAGCTGGAGTGATTAAAAAAGTAAAGAAGTCCATTCATCTCCAAATTATCGATGTTTGTCTTAAATTCTTAAAACCTTCAAGGCTAAAGGGTGAAAAAGCAGTTAAAGTATAACTCCAGCATTTGAGACCATTAACTGTAAAAACTGTTTTAGAACGATCAGCAGAGCTTTATTTTACTGCAAATGAGGATTATTTTATTTTTACCTAAATAAGTAAAAGTAAAAGAGTGGCATGTCCCTGGTATAGAATATAGACTAGTCAAAAACTGCCTATTAATGGTAACCAGCAATGCAGCACTGTCATATTCTTCAACTGGTCGCACATGATAAGCATGGATTTCAAAGTTAACAACTGCTCTTTGAAAATAAGTAACAACAGCCGTCATTTTGCTGGTGTTCAGATTAATCAATAGGCCATTTTGAGGAGATTTTTTGAGGAGAGTGGCACGAGAGACAAAGTTTAGACCTAAATGCCAGAGAAAAAAATTAAATAAAATTGTCAGTTATTGAGCCAAACGCTACAAGATTTTTATGAATTTTTTTAGACTTAATCAGTGACTTGAAATATAAAATGGTATTTTGGCATTCAGTATAGTGTTTTTAGGTTTCTCCCCATTCAAATATATTATTGAAACTTACTACCTTTTTGGCTTAACTTAAGATCTGACAGGTCAAGATAAGATTTCTCATAAATTCATTACAGAAGCAAACCTCATCCTAAGCTAGGAATCTTATCCTGCAGCATCTTATCTCAAGTTTTCGTCCACATTAACGCATCAGGAATTTATCTCAATCTGAAACCAAAAGCTGCTATACAAGCATGCAAAACAGAAAATGGGTTGTTGGGACTAGCGATGCTCCTATGGTAAGCTTTTTGGACACAAGAATTTTGGGCATTATTGGAAAAATACACTAAAAGGGGGAGAAAAAAACAGGCTGCACAGTGGATGACTGACTTTTTTCTTTTCTTTATCTTATCTGACCTGGGATTACATTACTGTTATTAATGCAGGCATTACTGGCAGCTGTGAAGTAAGACCGGACTCTGAGCAGGAGGTTTGTAATGGCAACCAATTGACTCATGATCATCATTATAGTGGATAATAGAAGCAAACAGTCCAACAACACAAAGCAATCAGACAAACTGTACGAATATAGAACATGGTAACAGTAAAGTGAATTTTCAGTGTAGTTTCACATTTTATTTCTGCTTTGTATAAGTTCAAAACAGTAAAATGGGCCAAAACCAATAGATGCTATGTAGGTAATAAACTTCAGCAATCATTTCACAACCTTACTGCTCTGTTTATCTCTCACAGGAATGTACACGTAGTGTTGGCACCTCAGAACAAAGTACCGCTCGATAATATACTCACTCAGTTGAATTATGTGGGTTTGAGCAGGCAAATCACCAACCTCTGCAGGAATCCAGCCCTCCAAGACTAGAGCTCCCCACCCATGTTCTACTGCTTTGGCATGGAGTGGAAAGGTGTGGCAGGTCTTCCTCTTCTTTGCTCTTGATGTCCTGCTTATCTACTATGGCAGCAAGGACCCGGGACATCTGAGCCGTCTGGATCTGGTTGTAGAGATGAGGAGGGATGTGTACGACTTCCACCAGCAGTTCTCTCAGATGTAGATCATCCTGTTTGCCACCACCCAGCAAAATCAGTGGAAAATTTCCAGTGGAGATCCATGACAAAACTGTACGGAAGGAGGCTCATAAATAAACACTGCATTAACTTCAGTTTGACTGTAGATTTAGTTAATCTTCATCAACTGCCTTATAAATAATTTCCTTTTTTGAACACCACATGATGTAAGTTAAAACTCTTTTTTGCAAAGGTAGACAAAATACTTTTACTTTTTTAATTTATTCTTGATAAAGTATGTTTTCTAGCAAGTGTTTTGCACTTTAACTTAAGTGGATATATAGGCACAATACTTGTACAGTATTTTATACACTATATTGCCAAATGGATTCACTCACCCATCCAAATGATTGAATTCAGGTGTTCCAATCATTTCCATGGCCATATGTGTATAAAGCCAAGCACCTTGGCATGCAGACTGCTTCTACAAACATTTGTGAAAGAATGGGTCGCTCTCAGGAGCTCAGTGAACTCCAGCATGGTACCATGATAGGATGCCACCTGTGCAACAAGTCCAGTCGTGAAATTTCCCCGCTACAAAATATTCCACAGTCAACTGTCAGTGGTATTATAACAAAGTGGAAGCGATTGGGAACGACAGCAACTGTCCAGCTGTGGATTAAGAATGGGATGTCGCTCAAGTTCATATGTGTCTGAAGGCAGACGAGCGAATACTTTTGGCAATATAGTGTATCTACTTTTACTGAAGTACTGTAGTTTGCTCACCCTGCTTTCATGTATTCTTTGCATGTCTAATTCTTTACTGCATTAATAATGTCCCTTATTCTTTGCTTTCACACATTATGTATGTCTGATGCCAATGTGTGTATTGTGCATTGGACAGTACAAACATCTCTGTCTGCCCTAAAACGGAAATCACCTTGAAAAAATAAGGCCTTTTGGACTGTTGTTTCGGCATTGACTTAAATAAAGGTATTATTTATTTCTGTACCATCACATTTTAGAATTTGTTTCTTGATCCCAATTTTTAGCAAAATATGGGTCTTACTTCTAAATTAAAAAGTTAAGCATAACATCCAACTTTATCTGACTAATACTGAACGTCGGTGAACAGCTGGCTAGTTAACCTTACATAAAAACAGTTAGCTACCAAAACTAGCGAACACATTCAGTCACACAAGACACGATATTAAACAGTTGTGAATGTTTACATTTGTATTAGCTAGTTTAAAAAAAAATCACATAAATTTAAATAACATTAAACAAAACTTGAACTGCACAATGTTTTAGTACTAAAAGCGAATTAAGAGAACAGAAAAGGTCTGTTCAAAAATACAGCACACTTTGTGCTCGTTAGTAGAATCTACCAAAACTACCATTTATATGATTAAATTTTAATTAATTATAAAGTCTCCGACTGTTTGTGGCTCACTCAAATCTTATACTGTTTAAAAACACTTTGTATCTAATATTATTATTATAATGTTATTAAAACCTCCAGTTCATCTGAATACATTTTTTATGTGTCTTTTTGTATGCAGCTCACACAGTATTTATACTGTTAAAAAAGCACACCTTGTAACCAGTATTATTATTATAATTTTACCAAAACTATTTAGTTTATCTCTATATGTCTAATTTATCTCAGTAGATGTATTTTGTAAAGTCTCCTCTTCCACATGATACTTCCAAAGCTTTCTAATAAAAGTAATATCTGCCAAATAGCAATTTCTTTCTAAAAAAGACTGAACACCTGGCATACACAGGCTTTTTGGTTAGATTTTTTTTTTTATTGAAAATGAAACTGTGATATGGGTGATAACTCATAAAAGTAATAAACAAAATTAATGGTATGTTATTAGAGGAAAAATACATTTAGGCAGACATGGATGTTGAGCTACGCCCCCTGCTGGTTAAAGCTGGTGTAACATGCTGAGTGTTACTAGCAAGCAATGTTTTTTTTTTTCATTGAGTAGTGGAAAAAATGTGAGGGAGAACATTTTCTTGAGGTTTTTGATGGATAGAAATAAATTAAAATAAATGAAGTAGAACTTAGACCCATGGACACACTTTCAATCCGTACACTTCTATATCTGATCTCCTAAGAGTTCAAAGAAAAGAATCATTCTTCCCCAATTCCTAAACTGAAGACACAAGAGAAGAGGTGCAGAATCTGGATCAAGCGGTGTAGATTTATTAGATCACAGCCTGTTTGTATGGCATCTTTTGTCTGTCCTCAAAAGATGTCTCCTCTAGAAAGATGAAATGATATGGGATCATTACTGTCTCTGTGAGATCATCAACACGTGAAGTGCAATTAATATTTCACAGGTCACACTCTGAATGTCTATAATAAATATATTATTAAACATTTGGGGGAAAAGGTCATGGAGGATGTCTCTGTAGATCATTAGCTTAATCTTACACTGAATAAAATGAGAAATTATTTATTAAAAAGTCCAAAAGTGGCAGCTTCACTGCAGCTCTGGTTGTTTTAAACATCTTAATGATTGCCCTAAACAGTGGATATGAACATTTTCGGATGTAGCCCCCCATCCCTTTATATAAGTGAGTATATAAAGTCACACACAGTGAATATATAAAGCAACCTTGGCTATTTTTACTTTTTTCACTTGAATAAAATGGCATCGTGTCCCTAATAGATTTATTGCACACATCAATCAATTAGATTTGCGTACCATCCCACTATCACCATAAACGAACTATCACTGCCTCCTCTATAGATACTCATAAATAGCTTACGCCCTGCCCTGAATAAAATCCTGCAATCCATACTTCTCGATAGTCATCTCTCAATAATGAGCACCGATTAAGATGAAAAAATTTAGGAGAAAAAAGCTCGCACCATGGTACAATGACCATACACGTACACTAAAATGAGCGGCTCGTAGTCTGGAACGTAAATGGTGTACATCAAAACTAGATTGTTTCCGAATTGAATGGAAAAACAGCATCATAGAATATAAATGTACCCTAAATGCAGGCAAAGCATCCTATTTTTCATCGCTAACTGAGAATAACAAAAATAATCCTAAGATCCTTTTCACCACTATATCTAAACTAACTGGTAACATTGAACAGTTTGAAGACGATATTCAAACTACATACAGCAGCAATGATTTAATCAGATTTTTAAATGATTAAAAAATTTCCCTATAGGTCCAATATCACATGATGCGTGCCTTGCCAGCCCAAAAACCCAATTGCTATCCAATTGGTACCCAGTACCTACAAAACTGCTCAAACAGATTGTCCTGTGTTGTTAAACCTCTGCTCTCTATAGTAAATCTGTCCCTCAGTCTGGGATCTGTACCAAAATCATTAAAACTCACAGTCGTTAAACCCCTAATTAAAAAGCCAGATCTTGGTCCCAATGAACTTGCCAACTATAAACCAATTTCCTATCTCCCCTTCATTGCAAAGATCTTATAAAAGGTGGTCTCAAACTCTCTCCATGAAATGTTTCAGTCTGGCTTTAGGCCCTTTCACAGTACTGAAACAGCATTAACTAGAGTAGTAAATGATCTCCTTGTGTCTCTTGATAATGGCCATATTTCCATACTAGTTCTTCCAGATCTCAGCGCAGCGTTTGATACTATCTACCACAAGATCCTCCTTGATAGGCTGGAAAATGTGGTTAGTATTAAAGGACAGGCTTTGTCCTGGTTCCGATCCTATTTGACTGACCGTTATCAATTTGTCAGTGTTAACGCTAAACACTCTGATTGTACGCAAGTAAAATTTACGACACACGCCTTTACATATCTGCTAAACCAAATGAGGCTTTGAATCTAAATAAACTTGAAGAATGTGTTAAAAATATCAAAGGCTGGATGACCAACAATTTCCTTCTTAATCCAAACAAAACTGAGGTCCTACTACTTGGACCCAAAGCAGAGAGATCTCCAAATTTGAACTAAATTTAGATGGCTACACGGTCATTCCAAGCACTACTGTAAAAAATCTAGGCATCATCTTCAATTCCAGTCTCTCTTTTTATACACACGTTTGTAACGTTGTTAGAACCGCATTCTTTCACTTGCGTAAAATCTACGTAATGTTCTATCCCTAAAAGATGCGGAAGAGCTCCATCTCTGTTGGCTGATCACCTATCCGTCCTGCTTGACCTGATGATGCTCTCCTGCTTGTCAGCCTGTATGACTAGAATTACTCCAGCCGAGCCACCAGCATCTGGCGCTGGTCATGAACTCTATCTCTCACTTTGACAGAGAACTTAGGAGAGGTTCTAACTTTACAATACTTCCTCCTGGATTAATCAGAATATTTCTGAAAGATGTTCAAGCTCTAAAGCTTCTTTGTTGTATCTTGTTGTCATAAAAGCTCATTTACTATGTCATTCTCTCTTCATCCAGGGTCGACCAGAGGAGGATGGGTTCTTCTCTTGAGCCTGGGTTCCTCTTGAGATTTCTTCCTCTTACTCCAGGGGAGTTTTTCCTTGCCACTGTCACCTCTGGCTTGCTCATGGGGGGCTTGGACCCGGGTTAGGTTCCTTACATCTATACATGGACTCCTTTTTTATTTTCTTTTTTTATTATTTTTTATTCTTTTGATCCTTCCACAAACAGCTTTTCTGTAAAGCTGCTTGGAGACAACACTAGTTGTAAAAAGCGCTATACAAATAAATGTTGTTGTTGTTGTTGTAAGTCAATTCTATAGTGTCCATGCTCTGTGGAAACATTTTGGTTATGTTGAAGCCGTTAGAGAATGTTTTATTGAAAGTTTAATGGTCAATATTTACGTCAGTTGTCAGTACTTAAAGAACACTGAGCTACTGCTTGTTTAATTGCAATGAGAGCATAATTAGGCTTAATTGGATTTTGTGAAGTACAGTATGTGATACACTGTATTAACATCACTCTAGTCACAGTTTTACCATTTTCAAAATGTGGCTCTACTGTTTCTTTATTGTCTAGTCCAATTTATCAAACCTCAAAAAAACTACATTTTGTGATGTACAAAGCCAGAATTTTGTGGCCAAAATAAAGAGTCTGTAACTAGAAAAATAGAACATGTTTGTTGTGCATATTTTATTTACAATTAACAATCATGTTTCAGTAACAAAAACAGTCGGATGCTGCTCTGAAAAAAGAAATATTCATTAAAAAAACATTTCATTAATAAGAACACTGTCACTGTGGTGACCATTGTGGTCTCCCCTGCTGATCTGGTCTGCCTTGACATCACCTGATTTAAATAATTGTATTAGGTCCTGTTTAGCTGCAGCAGTGAGAGCCTCTTTGTGTAGCGCCAGCTTATTTAACAACTCATTTTATTTCAGACCTTTTTTCATAGGGTGATATTAGCAAACATAGGCCAATGAAATGGGCCATGTGGTGGGAACACCACAGTCACCACACTGCCGCAGCGTGGTGACAGTGTTGTTAGAGTTATTGAACTGCAACAAAATCTGATTTGTCTCATTAGTTCCATTGTTAAAAAGAAAATAGAAGGTAAAAAAATCCCCAAGGCACACTTGGCCCACATGCTTTGCATTTTTAGTGGCCAAAATGCGACATGCTGTTGCCAGGGGCACCAATGTTGGCTCCCGAGTACTGCCGAGCCCAGCTTGCTGATACACTAAACACGGATAAACAAAACAATCCGTAAAGCTTATAAAGACACTTCTTTACCAAAACTGAAGAGTTAAGTAATCCAGGTTTACCTCTTTTTGCTCACTCTCCTTCTGTGTAGAACTGACTGATAAACATTTAAAAGCCAATCATGAAGCTGAATGCAGATGAAGTGATGCTGGGATGCAAGCAGCACTCCTTCTTCAAAAGAGAAGTCACACCATTTGGAATCCCTCGAGTTTGCCTTTGCCCCACGTATGCATCTTTCACACTTGGAAATATATATTGAGGCAGTTCACTCTAATCACTAAAAAGGAACATATGCTGAGGAGAGAAAGCAACACGAACACTAATGAGAATAAAGACAGCACTGGGCTGCAGTAGACTTTGGTGTGGGGTTACATCCTATACTTTAAGAAATACTCTTGTATCTTTAAATATCATCTCGAGTTGTAGTATCTAGTAGGGGTTGGAGCAATGGCAAAAACATAACATCAGGATACCTCAAGACATTTTCACGATACATAATAAATATCAGAATATTTTGATTTCTGGGATTTGATTAGTTGGAACAGAAAAATGCCCCAGCAGTGCCACATATAAAAAATCAAAACTATTAAAACAGTGATTTTTATTCAATATTTCACATACTAGGCTGAAGTAAATCCAGTTAAACAGGACTAATTATGCTCTTTGTAGTGAAAAATGCAGTTATTTGCTGTTCTTTAAGCACTGATATTATCCGCACAACTGAACTCACAGCCATCACCAGCTTTTTGTGTAGAGTAAAATATCATACCTGCGTAATCTGATGTGAAAATGCATACAGATTGGCAGGTCTACAGTTATAGGTTGTAAGTCCTGCAACATCATTTCTTTGAGACTTGAAAGTTACACGAAGCAATTCAAAAACAAAGTTGCATGCAACACATTTACTCCACTAGTTAGGTTCTTTTTCTATCTATATATCCATCTTTGTTTAGGGATCTAGGGTTCTTTCTTCTACATTGTATACGGTGAAATCAATCATTTGAAATGATGTTTGACATGATTATGTGATGCGTTATCATGTCAAATCAGATGAACGTCTGACGGAACTGAACAAATTAACGCGATGGCTGGAATGCAGCAAGAAGTAAGGAACTGTTCTGAAAACAATTCTTGCTACTTTTTACTCTTTTATGTTTATTTGTATTTATTCCAGTGTAATAAAGTGTTGTACAGGCAAAACACATTGACTGCCAAAATAAACAGTTTAAAGCACTTTTTCATATGACTTTTGTATTGTGACGTAGATGACTGGGAAATGAACCCCTTACCAAGCCAAAGTTTTATTAAACACATGTATAACCTAAGAAAGTCTCCATTAGTGTGCACTGAAGTCTCTGTAGTTACTGAATAATAAGTATTAGCATGAAATGAGCTTCGAACGTTAAGGGGTTGAGCAAAAACCTCTCTTATAATTTACTACACAAAAGCCATTTTCACATTTATTTCACATCCATTTAACTGCAGCATCCACAGTGTAGAATGTTGTCTTTCTGGGTCTGTGACATCATAATAGGTGAGATTCTCACCTGATGAACCAATATTAAAACCGTGTGATGTCATAATGGCTATGATGTAGATAAATTCCATGCGCACTGAAACTTCACATCATTCTGTGTTGAGGCACCAGAGAAGACCAGCAGCACAATGAGCTGCCTCTTGTTTTGGTGTTGCAGAGGGCAACAGTCCGACTCTGACACAGAAAATAATACAAATGAAGAACAACTGAGGAGAGATGGAGGGAAAATCAAGAGGAAGAAAAAGTGGAGAGAAAGAAAAAGGAAGGGACAACAGAAAAAAGAAAAGACAGTGGACGTAGAAAGAGCAGAAGAAATCCAAGCCGCCCAACAGCCAGCAGCAGGAGAGGAGGGGAGCGATGTTCCACACCTCCCAGCAGGTATTGTGTCAGGTAGCTTGGAGAAAATCTCTGCTGGGACACCAGAGAAGATGGGAACTCCTCTACATGAGGACTTCCAATCCACTAAAGACACTCCTGAAACCAGCAGTGACCTAACAGAAAACTTGCTGGATCAGACTGAGGCTGAAGCCGAGGCCGAAGCCGTTAACCCAGTAACGTGCACTGACCTGGATGAGGAGGCGGATAACAACCAACCTCTGGGTAAGAAATGGAAGTTAATATCTGCCAAAATAAAAAAAAACAAACAGGACTAAAAACTACTGATAATAATGCTAACATGAATTAGTCCAGCACTGACCACCAAACATCCACATGAACATTCAATTATCAATATCAATAAAAAACATTTCACAACTACCAACAATATATTTCATAAAGCAACTCTTGAAAATATAAAATATTAATCGAGTGTTACTGAAAACTTTGTTTGCAGAAAAAATGGTAAATCAGACGATGAGCACTAAAGCAGAAGTCATTGAAGAACTGATAGAAGCTTTACTGCAGGATGTTGTCGCACACGGTGCAGCTCTGAGTGAGTAAAGAAAATCAATAACTACAATTATATTAATTATATAATTATATAATTAATATCATGAAAATGACACTGGACTGACAGTATCTATTCATGTGAAAACAGAGAGGAAGAAGCTGAAGAAAATGGCTGCTGAAGCCGAGGCCGAGGTCATCCAGGAGCTGATGAACATTAACCTGGATGAAACAGAAGAAACGGTGGAGAAACATCTTGGTAAGTACAGGAACTGAACAGATGGAATGATGATAACTCAGCTGAAGAACTGCTGATACCAGATCATGTAGAATCAGGATTTAACTAGAATAGTGCATTTCCTGAAGAACATGCAGAGCGATTGTGCCTCTTAAGCAGTTTGTGAATGGTTGCTAAAGACTTGCCAGGCGGTTGCTATGGTATTTTGTATGATTTCTAGGGTGTTGATAGGTAGTTGTTGTGGAATTCCAGGTGGTTGCTGAGGTGGTACGAAAAGATTGCTATGGTGTCACAGGTGGTTGATATGGTGTTGCTAGGCATTTGGTATGGTATCCCAGTTGGTTGCTAGGCAGTTCCTATGTTATCCTAGGTGGTTGTTAAGTTGTTGCTAGGTGGTTGCTGTGGTATCACAGGTAGTTGCCTAGGTGTTTGTCATGTAGGCGGTTGTCATGGTATTCGAAGTGTTGCTAGGAGGTTGGCATGACATCACAGCTGGTTGCTAGGGTGTTGCTAGGTGGTTTCTATGATATCCCAGGTGGTTGCTAGGGTGTTCCTAGGAGATTGCTGAGGTATCCAAGATGGTTTCTCAGATGTTGCTATGGTATCACAGTTGGTTGATATGGTGTTGTTAGGCATTTGGTATGGTATCCCAGTTGTTTGCTAAGTGGTTCCTCCGGTATCCTAGGAGGTTGCTAATTTGTTGCTATGTACAATGTACAATCATACATAGATACATACATATATACATCATCTAAACCGCTTATCCTTCTGGGTCGCGGTGGGGTGCTGGAGCCTATCCCAGCTGTCATTGGGCGGAAGGCAGGATACACCCTGGACAGGTCGCCAGTCCATCACAGGGCAATGTACAATCACTAAAAAGAAAACTAATCTACACACATTTAAACAGAAAACAATACATGATAATATCATGGTAACACTGAGAGAGCAGATGCTACTATTACTGTTACTGAAAGATGTTGCAGTAAACAGTGCAGCTCTGAGCGAATATGGAAAATTAATAACTGATATCATGAAAATGACACAGCTGGTAAACTGATGGTATTGATTCATGTGAAAACAGAGAATGAGAAGCTGAAGATGATGACTGCTGAGGCCGAAGCAATTGATCAGCTCATGAACATCAATCTGGATGAGACTGAGGACACAGTGGAGAAACATCTGGGTACGTACAGGAACTGAGCTGATGGTGTGATGATAATACAGCAGAAGAGCTGCTGATAATCTATTAATATAAAAGCAGGAACGAAACTTAACAAGAAAACTAATAAACTAATAAGCAAACGGCATTAAAGAGCTAATGCACATTGACCTTCAGGAGACAGAGACTGAAAATCTGAGAGAGAAATGATACCACAATAAGCTAACAATCACAGAGATATCACTTTAAAAATATGAATTCATAATGATGTAATGTAAGATATCTGTTCTTTGTCTCAAATAAAGCTGTTCACATGGTTCTTGATTTCTGTAATTGTCGATATTTATTCATGTTAAAGCAGGAGACGAGATGTTTGAGGCGCTCACTAAAGCTGAGGATGAAGCCGATAAAGAACCAATGCTCCTTTTCATCAACAAAATGGAGGCTGAATCGCTGGGTAAGAAATAAAAATTAATAATACAAAATAAACCCAAAATGACACTGATTTTTAAAACAATATTGATTCATAAAAGTATACTGAACAATAAATGCTTAATAAAACTATTCACATGACGCTCAAGAAACCTGTAGTATTACAGAACTCCAGTACCAAAGAAAGACATCAGCTCATTCACAGATTCACTTTAGCATTATTACTTTGGTTTAAGTTTAATCAAGATTCTATAGAAAATTCTGTTCCTATATCATTGAATTAGGATGTGAAGTGATGAACATGGCAGATACTGAGGCTGGAGCGTCTACAGACAACATACAGACTCAACTGGATGAAAACGACACACCTACTGACCAACATCTGGGTGAGTAGTGCAAATGAACACTAGACATTATGAAGAAAATAAACAGTTTAACTGTTAAAAATATCAAAACAGGATTTAATATAACAATATCAGCATCTCCTCCTCCAACCACCATCTTCAGCCTTCACCAGCGTATACAACATAATACTGCATACATAATACCAAATACCAAATGTCCAAACGACATTGTTCCCTTCTGTAAGTGCAAATGCTGAAACTATTTTATGTTAAAACAAAAAAAAACATGACATAAAGGTGGATGATGAACCTGTGAGTGAAGGTATTAAACATCCAACGCAAATAACAAACTTTAGAACCACTAGTTCTGAGCCACTGGGAGAGTAAATATCAAAGAAATACAAATCACTACTGGGGAAAAGGATGTTGATTTCAATTGTTGATATTTATTCATGTTAAAGCAGGAGACGAGATGCTTGAGGTGATGGCCACAGAAGGTGAAGCACAGGTCATTAAAGATCTAGTGCTCACTGACCTTCAGGACAAAGAGACTGAAAATCTGGGTAAGAAACAAGCTAACAATCACAGAGATATCACTTTAAAATGATTAAATCTCTTAATTAATTTTCTTAAATAAGGCTGTTCACATGTTTGTCCTGATGAAAAAACATTATAAATAATAAGTAAATAATAAGCATCACTTAAATCACAGCAGCAAAGAAAGGCCTGTTCTCTCTTCACAACCTGTAGATTCATTCACTCCTTCACTACTTACTTCATTAATACTCATGACTACAGAAGTAATAAATCATCTGTAATGTTAAATCAAATGTTTACGGAACTTCCTTTTACTGTGACTTTAAAGTGATGAACTCTGCAGATACGGAGGCTGAAGCCATCAAACCAATGCAGATTCATGGAGATGAGACAGACACTCCCGATGAGCAACCTCTGGGTGAGTAGTGGAAAAGATCACTAGACATCATGAAGAAAATAACAGTGGAACTGTTAAAAATATTTAACTTACATCAGGATTTTAATGAATGATTCTGTCTGCTGCCTGAACAGATGTGAAAGAGAAATCTGATACTGAATCAGACTGGATGTTTGATTATGAGCCCATTAAAAATTGGGCAGATTTCATGGAGGAGACTGAAGGAACCGTCGACCAAGCTGGTGAGTACAATGTAGAGATGGCACTGATCTGATTCTGGGTATCTGTATTTGTAATTAAACAAATATTTTAACACCTTTAATCATTATAATATTAGTCACAAAGTCTTTGTTCCAAGTGAGATTATTGGAGATGAGCTTTGTTGCTGATTTCTCTGTTTTCTTTTCTACTACCTGAAATAGAAGCATTGAAGAACGACGTTCCTGTGAATGAAGCCAAAACAGATCAAAAAGAGAGAAACACCAGCAGAGAAACATGCGAGAAGAGTGAAGCAGATGAAGAGGTGAACAGCAGCAGAACATCAGGAGACAGAGGAATCCGAGTGGGAGCTGTAGGTCAGTGGAGACACCAGCAAGGATTCGGAAAGACAAGAACAGAGTCAGAGAACGCAGGACCCTGTGAAAGAGCACCTGAAACTGATCCTCATCAGCAGAGGAGGACACAGAGAAAGGTGGATAGGAGAGAGACGCGCCATTGGACAGTAAAACATCTTCAGAAGACCCTACAAGCCCCTCCTGAGGAAAAGAGTGCTCCACAGAGGGACTGCAGGAAGAATGGAGAACAAACATACAGACAGAGAAGAACACAGCCTGAGAACTCAAGAACCTGTGAAAGAGCACCTGACACTGATCCTCATCAGCAGAGGAGGACACAGAGAAAGGAGGATAGGAGAGAGACGCGCCATTGGACGGTTAATCATCTTCAGAAAACCCTACAAGCCCCTCCTGAGGAAAAGAGTGCTCCACAGAGAGACAGCAGAGAGAAAAGAGAGTGTCTCAGAGTCAGAACGGCTGAAATCAGGCAGAAGACCCATCCTAGACCAGCAAACAAGCCCAGAGACAGAGAATGTAGAATGGATGAATATGGCTGGAGAGGAGCTGCCCAGTGCTGGCAGAGCGAGTCCAGATTCCAGAGGAGGGATGCTCCACGAACTCCTTCACACAACGGAGGACGTGTGAGCGAAAGAGGAATGAGAGGAAATCCTGCTCAGTGTACTCCTGCACGCACTGACAGAAATGAACGGACTGTGAGAAAACCGTACTGGTGGCAGCATGATGACCGCTCTGGAGAACCTGATGAAAGGGAGACCAGAGAGAGACACCAGAATAAGAAATGGTCAAATGGAAACAGGCAGTGGAAGAGTGGAAGAAGAACTGATGCCTCATATTGACCAGTAAAAAAAACCTTCAGAGCAGCCAAACATCACCAAAAACACAAACCTTTAAAAACAGCACATCCTAAAGTCATTAAACATTCACTGCTGGAGGAGACTTTAATCCTGACTCTACAGACTGACACAGACTATTAACTCCATTTCTACGCTACAGCCAATCAAATCATCTTGTTGATTTCTACAGTTGTTGGTACTCATTCATGTTAAAGTAGGAGACGAGATGCTTGAGGTGATGGCCACAGAAGGTGAAGCACAGGTTATTAAAGATCTAGTGCTCACTGACCTTCAAGACACAGAGACCGAAAATCTGGGTAAGAAACGTCCACCTTGACAAGCTAACAATCACAGAGATATCACTTTTAAATGATTACATCTCTGAATTAATTTTCTTAAATAAGGCTGTTCACAAGTTTGTCCTGATGAAAAAACATTATAAATAATAAGTAAATAATAAGTATCACTTCAATCACAGTAGCAAAGAAAGGCCTGTTCTCTCTTCACAACCTGTAGATCCATTCACTCCTTCATTACTTACGTCATTAATACTCATGACTACAGAACTAATAAACATGCGAGAAGAGTGAAGCAGATGAAGAGGTGAACAGCACCAGAACATCAGGAGACAGAGGCGTCCGAGTGGGAGCTGTAGGTCAGTGGAGACACCAGCAAGGAATCAGAAAGACAAGAACAGAGTCAGAGAACTCAGGACCCTGTGAAAGAGCACCTGAAACTGATCCTCATCAGCAGAGGAGGACACAGAGAAAGGAGGATAGGAGAGAGACGCGCCATTGGACAGTAAAACATCTTCAGAAGACCCTACAAGCCCCTCCTGAGGAAAAGAGTGCTCCACAGAGAGACAGCAGAGAGAAAAGAGAGTGTCTCAGAGTCAGAACGGCTGAAATCAGGCAGAAGACCCATCCTAGACCAGCAAACAAGCCCAGAGACAGAGGATGTAGAATGGATGAATATGGCTGGAGAGGAGCTGCCCAGTGCTGGCAGAGCGAGTCCAGATTCCAGAGGAGGGATGCTCCACGAACTCCTTCACACAACGGAGGAGGTGTGAGCGAAAGAGGAATTAGAGGAAATTAACTCCATTTCTATGCTACAGCCAATCAAATCCATCTCTTAAACAGCTATCCCACCGGACAGAAATAAGTAGAACAACACTTTTAAAGCCTAAAACCAATAAAAGACTTACAGCAGACTTTGTTGGAGCCTCTTTTATTAGTCAGGGTTTTGCTTTTCTAATTATTTTCAGCCATTTTATTGAATAATCTGGAGGCTGCATTCAGTACAAAGTGTAAACTAGTGTTTACAAAGCACAGTTACAGTACACAGAGTACACTGTGGATGAAGAAAAGCAGGTGGAAACTATGAGAACCAGAGTTTCACTCTGGGATCCTCTACATTCCTGTGTTTGCTGATAGGGGTGGGCAATATGATAATATTTAGTGTTATTGTGATAAAATATGTCACATTATGTCACAACATCCTTTTCTAAGTTGTGTTGGGAATTGTTTTTATTTTCTAGTTTTCTGTTCTTTTTCTTTGTTTTACTTTATTATTCATTGGTAAGCAGGTTAACGCCCCTGGCTCCTCCTTTGTATCATCCCTCCGTCTCATTCCAGTCTAGGTTCCCTACCATGTGTCTTTGTTTTGGTTTTCGTGCTCCTCCCTGCTCTGCTCTCATGTTACCCACTTCACCTGATGTCTGTTGGTTTCCCTGCCCCTTCATCATGAGTCCCAGCTGTGTCTTGTTCTCTGTCTGCCTCTGTTTTCAGTCTTGTCTTTGTCATGTATTCAGTGTCTGTAGTTATATTCCTTTGGTCCTGGAGTCCCTGTTCCTAGTCTTCAGTTTCCTGGTCTGTTTTGATCTCGTTTATTTTCTAGTTCTCAGTCTTAGTCGTTTTTTTCTTTGGTTGTTTCTCTTGCTGTTTGTTTATTATGGATGTTGATACATTGCTTGCTAATGCCACTCAATTCATGAATACTGTCAACACTGACAAATAAAACCCACAAATGTGTCCTGGCTCCACTTCTCAACTGTTACACCTACAACGCTTGTTTACATTAACTTGGTGTAAAGTTGAGAAAAATAATTTAGTGTGGTTTAGCGAATGTTTCTAATGTAAATCAATATTTTACACACAATGAAACAATAAAACACCAATACATTTGTGACGCTTCCCTTATGAAGAACAACTAAATTCCAAATGTATCTATCAAATATATTTTGCAATGTATAAAAATGGCCAAAAAATGCATTTGTTAAATATACACTGTATTGCCAAAAGTATTTGGTTCGTCTGCCTTCACACGCATATGAACTTGAGTGAGATCCCATTCTTAATCCATAGGGTTTAAAATGATGTTGGCCCACACTTTGCAGCTATAATAGCTTCAACTCTTCTGGGAAGGCTTTCCACAAGGTTTAGGAGTGTGTTTATGGGAATTTTTGACCCTTCTTCCAGAACGCATTTGTTAGGTCAGATACCATTCATCCTAAAGGTGTTCTATTGGGTTGAGGTCAGGACTCTGTGCAGGCCAGTCAAGTTCTTCCACACCAAACTTGCTCATCCATGACCTTGCTTTGTGCACTGGTGCGCAGTCATGTTGGAACAGGAAGGGGCCATCACCCAAACTGTTCCCACAAAGTTGGGAGCATAAAATTGTCCAAACTCTCTTGGTCTGCTGAAGCATTAAGAGTTCCTTTCACTGGAACTAAGGGGCCGAGCCCAACTCCTGAAAAACAACCCCACACCATAATCCCCCCTCCACCAAACTTTACACTTGGCACAATGCAGTCAGACAAGTACCGTTCTCCTGGCAACCGCCCAAGCCAGACTCGTCCATCGGATTGCCAGACGGAGAAGCGTGATTCGTCACTCCAGAGAACACGTCTCCACTGCTCTTGAGTCCAGTGGCGGCGCTTTACACCACTGCATTTGACGCTTTGCATTGCGCTTGGTGATGTAAGGCTTGGATGCAGCTGCTCGGCCATGGAAACCCATTCCATGAAGCTCTCTACGCACTGTTCTTGAGCTAATCTGAAGGCCACATGAAGTTTGGAGGTCTGTAGCAATTGACTCTGCAGAAAGTTGGCGACCTCTGCGCACTATGCGTCTCATCATCTGCTGACCCCGCTCTGTCATTTTACGTGGCCTACCACTTTGTGGCTGAGTTGCTGTCGTTCCCAATCGCTTCCACTTTGTTATAATACCACTGACAGTTGACTGTGGAATATTTAGTAGTGAGGAAATTTCACAACTGGACTTGTTGCACAGGTGGCATCCTATCACGGTACCGCTGGAGTTCACTGAGCTCCTGAGAGCGACCCATTCTTTTACAAATGTTTGTAGAAGCAGTCTGCATGCCTAGGTGCTTGGGTTTATACACCTGTGGCCATGGAAGTGATTGGTACACCTAAATTCAATGATTTGGATGGCTGAGTGAATACTTTTGACAATATAGTGTGCATTTTTAACATACTCTTTTTGTGCAATATGTCATTTAAAATAAATGTATTTTAAAATTATTTTATATGGCAACATATTCTGAAATAGATTGTAGTATAAAAATATGTCCGTATATTTTTTCCCATATGGGTCAGAAAACTTTTGTTTCATTTATGCCGGCACAAAGTATTTACAGAATACAGTACTGAACTCTCTTAAAGTCTTTCAGAGGATGTTCAGCTGAATCACATTCCTATATAAGGGCATGGGCTGGGGTCCAGGAGTTTTGGGCCTCTGGATCCTGATGAAGAAGAAGAGGAGGCAGATGAAAATCCAAACCAGGACCAAGGAGCCCAGTATGATATCAACTGAACGTCATGCAGGTTTTACCTTTAGCACACTTTCCAGTAAAGAGCCAGATCATCCCAGTTGGAGGAACATATGAGAGCAGTTAAATCATTGACATGAGGGTGACTGATAGTGTTTGATGATGACAAAACAGTTTATGGCTTCATGTGCATTGTTCTTAAAAAGATTCAAGGTCCCTAGAGGCAGTTATTTAATGTTTCTTTCATCCTACATGAGTGGAGAAAAAAAAGTTAACTTTTATAAAGGAATTTAAAGGTCAGCACACTAAACTAGGCATACATCCAAGGTAGATGCATCCTGGGAGGTCTGGGACCCCTTAATGAACTTCTTGGCCCCTATGAATGTCCCAACATCAGACTGGGGCTTCCTTGAAAATAACCTTAGAAAAAAACAGATGATCACAGAAAAATTCAGAAAAAGGTCATTGTTTGACTGCTTTACCCACAACTGGCCAGATTCTGTCTTTAGTATTTTTAACTAACTAGAGATGCAGCACTGGTCTGCCTCAGGATGGCGCTATAGCAAACGTTAACTATGTCTGGCTTACCTTTGAAAAATTTTACATTATCGACATGTATGACCTGCATGTTGCTGGAGTAGATACCACCTCCAACACCCTCCTAGCAGCATGGCTCTACCTCATGATTCATCCAGACATTGTTTTTTTAAAATACCACTGCATTCTGTTCTAACTGTGTCATATTATTTGTTACTTAAAAGAGGACCTATTATGCTTTTCTGGGTTTGTAAGCCATTTTTTGAAAAGGGTATTGCGTTAGTCTGTCAGCAGAGAATGAAATCTGGGCAAGTTCTCCTGTTGAAGTTGACACTTGCTCACTTGATCCCTTGTCCCTCCAAGGGCTCATATAACAAACTTCATTGCACTACAAAAAATGACATCTTGGCAAGTTAAAACATTGATTTATCTAATATTTCACTTGCCAAAACATCATTTCTGTTATGTGGAGCTAATAAAGTAACGTAACAGGCCTTAAGATGGTGTCAGGGAATCCCTGAGGGAAAATGGCAAAGCAAAACTGATGAGAGCATGTTAACTGAAATAAACAGTGAGCATAAAGATGATTGAAAGGTGCATTTGAGTAATGCAGAATTCACTCTTTCTCACTTTCATGAGCCCATAAACTCCATCCTGCATCATTCTGCATCATCCTGCAGGATGAATGAATTACAATAAAATACAAAAAGAACCTTCCAATTAAATTCCCTGTTGATTTGATAAGCTAACATTGATCGTTTTTCTTGACTACAGGATGATTTTGCAACCCTGTCAATGATTTAACTGCAGTCTACAATATAAACAGCCTGGAAAAAGGCTTAGGAGGTCAGTTTAATATGAGGGCTTGATGTGCCAAAAGTTGCCAGAAGTGTGCTCTGTGAAGATCAGTACAACAGCAGAACACCATGCTGGGCTCCTTTGGTCCTTGCTTGGATTTTCATCTGCCTCCCGTTCTTTTTCATCAGGATCCAGAGGCCCAAGAACTTTCCTCCTGGACCCCGGCCTGTGCCCATATTCGGGAACCTGTTTCAGCTGAACATTACGAATCCTCTGAAAGACTTTGAGAAGGTAGTCATAAATAAGGAAAGCGAGCAGCTCACTGAATGACAGGAGGAGAGCAGTCATTTTCCAAAGATGTCCATCACTATCCTTCCAGAAGGATCGTGGTAACTGTCTGAAGCCTCCAAGCAGCTCTGCTTCATTTATACATAGACGTATAGTCACTTAATGTTAATATATGTAATTACATTCCTCACCAGAAACTTGCCGTGAGTAAAGGCAGCAAACTTTGTCTGAATTAGTTTACTGTGGGTTTCTGTATTTTTCAGATAGGTCAATAAATCACTTTTTATAGTAAAATAGAAAGTGTCAGTAGGCACCATAGCACCTCAGCACCATAGCACCTGTCTACTGTTTACCTCTTTGTGACTTTGATCTCTTTGTAATCAGGTCTTGCCTTGAATGACTGGTTACTTTTTCTGCTTGCTGTATTGTGTGTCTTTAGTTGGCTCAGCGCTATGGGAACATTTACAGCCTCTACTATGGAGGAAGACCAGCAGTGGTTCTTACTGGTTTGAAGGCTGTGAAGGAAGCTCTGGTGACCAAGTCTGTAGACTTTTCAGGACGCCCACAAAACATCCTGGTCAGCGATGTAACGGAAGGGAAAGGTGTGTAGTTTGATAAATAAGATTATTAAGATTATTTTTACACATACATATTGAGCAACTTGGACTTGACTGATATGCGTAACATTTGACAGGACTCGTAGTTGTTGACTACGGTCTTCGATGGAAGGAACATCAACGCTTTGCTCTCATGACCCTGAGGAACTTTGGCATGGGGAAGCGATCCATGGAGGACAGAATTCTGGGAGAGACTGAACATCTTGTTGCACGTTTGGAGAAATTTGCTGGTATTTGCCCTACAGTCATTTCATAACTACCTATACCTTATAAATAAACTTGATTGTTTGATTACTTGTCGATTGTAGCCAATTAAACAGCAAGCTTATAAAATATCATGTTTTACAGAGACACATGATGAACATATGTTGTGTATGTGAACATCTACTGCAGGAGGCGTCATGAATCCTCAGACTTTGTTCCATGATGCTGCATCAAATATTATCTACCTGGTTTTATTTGGCACTCGCTACGACTACGAGGACGACAACCACAAAATATATGTTCAATATCTCCGTGAAATTACAAAGATTGTCATGGGCAGTCGTGGGCTGGAGGTTCAATCCCCTTGGCTGACAGTACGTGACTGAAGTGCCCTTTGAAGTTAAATGATGGTTTGATCTAATGCTGAAAGATGGAATGTCATTAATTAACTGATACACATAGTCATGGCTGTAACTAGCTATGAGGACACGAGGTCCAGACCAGAAGGATTCAGAGAGGTTTTGAGAAAATCAGTATGGAAAAACTGGAACAGCTCAGAACAGCTGTGGTTAGGCAATAGACTTAACTGCTCGCTCTGTTTATCTCTGTTTGAGCCGCTACACTATTGAGAGAACCAGACTTAACTTTGAGATGCTCAGGTAAGCAGCACACATGCTATAGGTTAACATACAACATCACTATGGTAAAACTGTATCTAGCTCATAGTTTATGAGCGTAATTAACAAATTAAGATTGTAAAATGCAAACCCTATATTCATCATCAGTTAATGATTAATTAAATAGAATCAAACAGGGTGACTGGAGTCAAATCAGTTTATGGGACAGTCATAGGCAGCTTGTGGAAGAATGGTGGGATGAGGAAGGAACAAATGAAATAAAAAGGTGCATAACAGTTATGGATAGGTAAAAAAAGAAGCAATGATTTGGCAAAAAAAGCCCTAAAGAAGAAACTTATGGTTGGTATAAAACTCATATTCAGCAGTTACTTTATTCAGCATGAGATGTAGGTCACATTTCTGCAAAATGGATCTCACTAAAACTTTTCATCCTAGTTACAGCCCTGCATATAGTGCAATGATGCTGCAGAAATTTGGACGAACAATGGATGGTCATAACACTATCAGGAAGCTGAAATAGTTAAGGAAAAAGGTAACATAGTACTATGAAGAATTATTCTCTTGATGTCTTGCAGATCTATGATATGCTTCCTATGCTGAGATCCCTGCCACTTCCCTTTAAGAAGGTGTACAAAAATTGCTACACAGTTGAGAAAATGGCTACAAACATGCTCAGTTCACACAAGACGTCAAGGGTCCCAGGAGAGCCGAGAGACTTTGTTGACTGCTATCTGGATGAGCTTGATAAGGTGTGTGTTGGTGTGACTGGGAGGATTGTTCTGCTGTGATTTAGGTGAACTCATTTCATCATAGCACTTCCACCATCTTGGTTTTCTTGTATGAGATAAACGATACAAAATTATATACTATTCTTATCAGATAGTGTCATCTGTTCAACAGAGAGGAGATGATGGATCTTCCTTTGATGAGGGACAGCTTGTGAGATACATTATGGACCTACATGTTGCTGGGACAGATACCACCTCCAATACCCTCCTAACAGCTTTCCTGTACCTCATAACACATGTAGACATTCAAGGTATAAACGAGAAATACTTACTTGAATCCATTCATTAGCTTTGATTGTATATTTAACAGCAATGGCACTGCGTGCCTTCAGATTCTTGTTTCTAGGTAGATGTTGATGAATCTAGTTCAGGTTTACATTACAGACATATACAAGTGAACATCAGTACAATAAAAAAGCAGAATGTAATATGTCAAGTACAGTGACAGTGGAAAAAGCACTGAATGAGATGGTCATGGAAGGCCAGTGGAAGTTTCCTCATGAGTTCAATCCAGCTAACTTCCTGAATGAGCAGGGACAGTTTGAGAAGCCTGAGGCCTTCCTGCCTTTTTCTGCTGGTGAGAGATCATCACAGTGTAAATGATCCAGCAAATCTATTCACACCCAATTTTCCTTTTTGATTTATTTCTTTTCTTCCTTTAGGATAATCGTAACTAAATCATTTAAATTTGGACCTCACAAATTACTGTTTTAAGGAAAGCAAACACAAAATCACCAACAAACCATGTTGATATGTTCTATACGTCTGCCGGGCCTCGTATGTGTATCGGTGAAGGTCTGGCTCGCATGGAGCTCTTCCTCATCTTGGTCACTCTGCTGCGTCGGTTTCAGTTCTTCTGGCCTGAAGATGCAGGAGATCCAGACTTCACTCCTGTATATGGAATCGCACTCTCACCCAAACCATACAGGATGGGGGTCAGACTGAGACAGCCAGCTACAATATGATTCCAAATATCTGTGTAATGACAATTTCTCTGTAAATGTGTACAATAATTAGAGGCCATAATAAGAACTGTATGATAAAATGTAATCACCATGTAATATTAAATAAATTACTGTTGTTCTGGCAAATTACTGCATCCATCCTCCCTCCCAGGGCTCAGTGTTCCTTAAGATCTCTATGACCCTGTTTACACCAGGAGCATCAGTATTATATCTGGATAAGGCTGAGCCACATAAAAATGCAAATGTAAACGCACCCAAGACACATTTAAAACAGATACAAATCCTATAGCAAAAACCAATGAAGGAGGTGGTCTGAGCCACATTGGAGCCACATGTTATAGCAGTGTAAACGCATCCATCTCTCCAAGTCTACGGACGTCCAGAGAGGCCATTCAAGGTCGAAGGATGTACAAATTTTCTGGATTATTATCTTAAGATCATGACTTAACTTAATTAATCTTAAATTCAACACTGGATGTCACACATTTTGCACCTTTAAATATAATTTTCTTTTGTGCAGACTTGCACAGCACTATACATATAAGTGGTGTCAATTAACAACTTTTGCTAGTCTTGTACTGGCTAGTGTTTTTAAGTTAAGCTCAAAAATAGCTAAAATTGTCACTACCAAAACATTTGCTAAAGTTTCAGTATGATTGTATTGGTAATGATAAAAAGGATATTTTCAATCATTGGTTTAATAAAATAACCACAATTAAGGCATAAGGTCTCTAAGCGAAAGGATTTTAATATAAGTCAGTTAAAAGTCTGAAAAATGTTTTCAACTTTAGACAGAGACAGAGTCAATCAGTACAATGAGTGACCAAGAGCTACATACAGTAGTATCCAGCATCAAGGCTGAAAGGCCCCACGTGGGTTACAGGATAACGATGGGGAGACTGAGGTCTTTAGGTCACAGGATACAGTGGAGCAGATTGATGGCATCCATGCACAGAGTAGATGCAACTGGAATTGGATACCAACCACAAACTCATAAGGTCGGTTGTTTTATAAATGGCATTCATGCATGAAAAATGCGCTGATTAATAGACTGCAAGTACAAATGTCTGCTCTCTCTCTAAAATAGGTATAACATTGTCATTTTTGGGGCACTAATGGCATTGATTCAAGTAAGGTAGCATTTTATTGACAGTTTACTAATTATGTGATCTCTACTGCATATTTTTGGTGGCTATAACATTATATTTAATAGGTTCCATTTGTGTTTAGATAATGTACTTGGATGCTGCCAACAACAACAAGACATCAACTGGGTTCACTTGAATTCTGCTGAGAGAAATGGTTTGCCATCAAGGTGAGCTATACAGTTCTTTAAAACCTCTACCTTATAGTTTGTCCTACACAAGTCACCCCAGTGTTACATGCTTAGTAACACAGTGGTTCCTTTACATTTATGTAAGTGTCAAGGAGTGGAGAACCTTGAGATTGCTCATTTTATGTTCACTGTGAGGTGACATAAAACTGTGGTCAAGATATTTATATTTGTTCCCTTTGGCTTTTTCAATGAGAAATTATGTAGGTTAGTGCTGCTGTTCTGTCTTGTGACTTATTCTGTAAAGGACAACATAAAAATGTTTCAAGAACTTTTTATTCTTCATTTTGTACTTTTTTATTCAACACTTGCTCTTCTGTCCTTAAATTGTTTTTGCTACTTTGATTTTGCATTTTTCTTTTTTTTCACTTGAACATTTTTTTGCGGTGAGTGAGGTTTACTGAGTTTTCAACATGGCTTTGAGGGAAACATGACTAATCCACAAGAAATGAACTTTACTACACATGTCCTGATGGCAAAATAAGCATCTGTAGTTAAACTTTCTGAAATTCCTGGCCAAGATGGAATGCTTCCAATATGACCCGTTTAAGTTTTCGAGGTGAACGTGTGTTTAACAGGGAGTGTAATTGTGTTGGTGCATGCAGCTACAGTGGGAAAACATATCCTATGTTCACCGTATTCTGTATCACAGTGATGATTAAATTTGATTGTTATTTTGAAATATGCCTTCTCCTGTGCCAGAATAGGAATCTGTCCCTGCCCTGTCACCCACTGAACAAATGTTTCCTCTACCTTGGGTGAATTTTCAACCAAAAAAAAAGAATTCCTACAATTCCTACTTTTGTTTCCTACTAATCAGAATAAACAAGAACACAACTGCACCATACTCTGTGTGATACCAGTAAACGTAGAATCACTTGTCTTGCAAGTGCCGAGCAAACAATGATAAAATTAATATTTGCATATTTTCTAATTCCAAGTAAAATTTTCTAATTGTAATTGTTTCCTCCGAAGCTTGTTTAACAGAGAATAATATCTGAAAAAGCAATTGAAGCATATGTTGCTCCAGTTCCTGCAGTAGGTCTTGGAGATGGTTCATCAAGGTCACCTCCACTTGTTCCTTATTTGAGCACCTCTTGCTAAACTCTTCTCTGCAAACTGACAAAGTCTGCATCAGCCTGTTGAAATAAATGACAGTAATCACGAAAACAAAACGTCACAAGTGTCTACATAACCGTTATTACCATTAATGTAATAAATGATGGTGCAGTATATCATAACACGCTTTTCTAAACATATCATGGACATCATGGACATCACTGAACTGTAAGTTTGATCACAAAGACAGCATAATTAGGGCTGTTTGCTTGAATGGTGCAATTTATGAAATGTCTTTTCATTCATCAAATGACAGCAAAAGTATATATTGTGATATATCGTGAGTTTTGTGATATTACATTTTTGCCATATTGCCCACCCCTACTTGCAATCATTTCTGTCCCAGGGATGAAAAGTGGCTGGCAGATTTTCAGGTATTTGCCTATGAGTTCACTTAGGCTGTAGAGCTGCAAACTATTCCTTATCGGAACAAAACCTCGTATCTCCATTTTTGTTGTTTTTCAGTTCTTGGCATAATTTGAAAATACCTGTTGTTCTTTACATTGTGTGTACATTTTGTGACGAATGGACCAAAAGAAACATCCCAAAATTACTTGTACAGAAATCTGGTTCCATTGACTTACAATAAAAGTAAAGTAGGTTTTTTCCTTCTCCTGTAAACTTACCATTTTGGAGATACAAGGTTTTGTTCGGACAACAATGATATATATATATATATATATATATATATATATATATATATATATATATATATATAAAACCTGCTCATTTCTTGCTGCGCTGTTCACTGTTGTACTGGTTTCTGCTGCAGTGTTGTTGTCTGCTGCTGACTGTCTGCTCATATGTGACTACTTATTAAAGAAATCAGATGTCTGTTATAGAAACAGCTGCAGGAATAGTCGGAGAAAGGTCAAAACATGAGCCTCTGAGCCTGGCAGAAGGGTTCAGACCAGCCATTCAGAATGATCCAGAAAGTGAGTAAACTCAGGACAGTGCTGAAACAGTTTTACTGATTGGGGGCTATTCTGACTGTGCAGCCTCTGAGGACGTGATGAGCAGTAAAGTTGGTGTTGCTCAAAGATCTGTTGGTGAAACATCACAAGCTGAGGTGTCACAGTCACATAACTGCTGTGTTACAGTGTGTGCCCCATGGAACAGGGAGTCAGCAAAGCCAGGGAATACATGAGAACGCATGCCATTACTGCAGTGAAATGGGTCTTTGCACATGGAAATGCAAGAAGTTTGAGGCTCAGAGTAAAGTGAGGTTAGGGAAAACTCAGTCCAAGTCAGTGGGTGGGGTCTTCTTCCCCAAAATGACAGGTAAACTGTTAAAGCTAATTCAGAAAGTAACTCAGTTTTCCCACAGAAATAACAAAACTTTCTGTGGGAGTGTATTTATAGCCAATTACACATGAGCAGGACAGTAGATGATAGATCTCATGTGCAAACTACTGTGAATCATTTTAAACCCCTATTTAATAACTTTAGCCTTGATTGAAAGTTCAGCTGTTTAAGGCTGCTGTACTGGGGCCTTCACTGGTTTTACGGTTTTATGCCTGCAGGTCCATGGACATGCTATAGGCTGAGCTCATGTAGGTGTAATCACTGCCAGAGAAGTGGCAATCGGTTCTGCTCTCACAGTTTCTAAAGTCTCGGAATTGCCTTCAAAAAAGTTGGAATTTCCAATCCTCATCATTAATGATGACTGAAATGTCTGATTCTCAAGATGGTGCTGTTCAATGATGTTAGTTAAATGTTACAAACTGGTCAAGGAGGTCAGCTGTTTCCCTTAGCTGTTCATGTCTGTGGTAGAACTATTATGAACAAATATCCTTAACTGATGAGATTATGTTCAGACACAACTACAGTCTGTTACAGATGTTTGATAACAGTCTCTACAGTGAAGGTTTGGAATGAGCTCATCACAAAACTGTGGAGTTTATGTTAATGAGTGAAGATTTGATTTGTTTTAATCAAAGTTTAACATTAGCTCATATTTTAGATTTGACAATAGCATTAGCCTCACCATAGCTGATCTGGTTCAGATCTGAACAACAGATAAAGATGGTAAGGGCCACTGTTGGTCTGATGTGAGAACAAACAGGAAAAACAATGGCTAAAAATTACAGAGGAAATTTATTTTAATAATGCAGTAAAGAATGATGTGCACATTAACAACATCTCACCCAGCTTCTACTTCTAAACTGTTGAAGTTATGTAATAATGCATATGAGCTAAGATGAATGATATAGACTAACTGGTGTAGTAGGTACGTTTAATTTCTTTATATAATTGAATTTTAATTCAAGAGTTTTGGGAATGTCCATGAGGGGAGAATATTAGTTCTGGTGAAACAGAAATTGGAATATAATTATGCATCAGGCCAGTCAAGAAGAACATATAAGATTCATATATAGTCCTACAAGGGTCAGTAAGAATAATAAGAAGTTACTCTTTGTATTCACCACCTGCAAGACATCAGTTTAAACCAGAACTCAAAGGCATCTTTTTCTTTGGTCAGATCACAACTTCCTATTTATGATCATGGTGAGTGATTAGAACTATAAGAGTGATTTCTGGCAGTTATCATGGTGTAAATTAGTGACACAGTTACAATAGAAAATCTGGATTTGATTTAGTTATTGGGGGCTCAGCACAGAGTCTGTAAAATGCAGGATGAGTGTCTTTTCACCACTTGCAGTGATAAGGTTTCAGTTAAGCTTCTGAGATTATGATTTAGTCCCAGTGATAAGGTTTCAGTTAAGATTCTGAGATTATGATTTAGTCCCAGTGATAAGGTTTCAGTTAAGCTTCTGAGATTATGATTTAGTCCCTGATTTTGCTGCATTTAAAGGGATCTAATGTTTCTTTACAGCTGTTGAAGGTGATTAATTTCTAGTATAGTGCTAGACTGTGAACTTCTATTATGTTGGGAGGAAAAATATACAGTACAATGGCTAAATGGCTCCTTTTCAAAGGAAGTTCCATTTGTTTTAATTTCTGTCACTCTTGACTGTGAGCAGCAGGTGTGGCAGAGTCCCTGAAAGGGGTGGGGGGGGGGCACCACTGGAGGTGTGACTGAACCTTCAAGAGGGGGGTAGATGCAATTTGAGTCACCATTAAAAAGCACACAGCTGCTTCATTAGAGGCTAAATGGAAAAGGCTGTTCTGAGTTCTTTTACCTACTGAAGCAGCAGTATCAGTATTATGTCGAGGGGAAAAATGTGGACATGCTTCACACTGTAAATAGTGCTACCTTTAAAATAGGGACATGGGGAACTCTGAGAGGAGAGCTTTGAGCAGAACTGTTGATATCAGGTCACAGAGGCCAAACTCAAAGTGAAGACTCCCTTTCCCCCACTAGCGTCCATCACTCCTCTTAGAGTTGCAGGACTCTAATTAGGCAGGGACAGATGTAGCCTTTTACAGTGTATGAAGAAAAAGTTCAGTATGATTATTATTTCACTGTATGATCACCATCAGATACTGATGCTGCTGTTTGTTTGTGTGCTTTCAGGAAACCCAAGGCAGTGTGTGTGGAACTCATGTTGTTACAATGATTTGAACAAGGGATGATGCAGAGACCCTTTTAACCAGTGATGTGATCAAGAAACACAGTTGAAGTGATGGACATCTGGATGTCCTTCATTGGAGCATTCATTTTTGTCATCACCAAGATATAAAGGACTAAAATGTTATAAAAAGCAGTTAAGATGAGAAAATAGAGCTGTCACTTATTCTATGTGTTGAAATTGACTCAGGGTTTAAGTTCACTTGTCCCCAAAGTTAACCACAATATCATGTTCTAGATACTATTTGATCTACATGATAGATTTTTGTTTTCAAAACAAAGTTGCTCTGCTGATGGAGCATGGAGAGGACAAGCAATTTCTCAAGATACATGCACTCTGCTACACAATGATTCTACAGTGAATGTTAGCACATTTGCAGTTTGGTACATCTGGGTACCAGTGTGTAACCAGACATCACCATTTTTAGGGGGAACATCATAAAACATTGTGTGGGTTTTGTAGTAGTACAACTAACTAGTAGGTAGAAGTAATTCCCAAAAAAGTGAATCATTTCTATAGCAGAAGCCAAAAGAGACTATATCTATGATACAAGTCACAGAATTATAATACTGCAAAACAAGGCTGGTTTGGATTACAGACAATGGCAGTTTGATGACTTAAGTTGGTCAAATACTTATAGTGGCCCATGATGTTGTTATGATATGATGTTGTTGTATTCGTGCCTCCAAAAGCATAAAGTAAATGCATGAACATATGGATGCAGAAATTCTGTGATCTTCACTATGTCTGTTCAATAACAAGCAATTCCATCTGATGCAGTAACTTTTAATTAGGTCTATTAGGTCAAGTCTATTCTGAAACCAACTCATCATCTGTTTCATTTGGGCAGAACAATAATAGAGCTACGTGTTCGGTAGAAATGCTGAACCCATATTTTTGGGCTTGAAAGGTTTGAGTAACTTGATATGTTTTTTATGGTCCCATATATATCTAGAAATATGGGTGTTGAGCCTTTTGTAAAAATCAGAGGATAAACGACAGGGAAGATTTTGAAATAAAAACAATTCAGGTGTGGGAGTTCATCAACGTTAATTCTGCCAAAAAATGAAGTAGGCAGGTTGGCCCAATCAGACAGATCTCGTTTATTTTATTTATTATTGGTGGATAGTTTTCACTAAACAACTGGTTGAGTCAGCTGGATGAAAAGGATAATTTAATATAATATTGGAAGGAATATTTAAGAGATGAAATGCCAGAAATTTATTTAGATTAATTTGGTAACCTGAAAATTTACTATACTGAAAAATCACATTCAGGATTTGAGGCCTGTGGATCTGTTAAGTACAGCAACACATCATCAGCAAATAAAGATATACAGTGATCGTCTATCCTAACAGTCACACCTGATATAATCCTATTTGTTCTAATAGATTCAGCCGAAGGTTCTATGTTTATTATGTTTTTTTTCTAATCAGATAACCTCAGCTTCAAGATTTTCCTTTTGTGCGTGGAATTTCACCTGCATTGAAGTCTAAGTAATAAAGTGACCTTTTAAAGTAGCCTGAAAAGCATCCCATATGGTTACTGTAGTAGGGGAATGCTGGTTGTTCTGCCAGTACTGGGATATTTTCTCTCTGGTATATGAACAGAATGACTCCATATTTAATGAGTTTAGCCTCCAGTAAATTGATCTTGAAGTTATCATGTTGATGTCAATCTCCAGATTGACTTGGCGTGACAATACAAAAGAGCCAATCCTACAACTTCTAACCACATGCATAAGCTTGAAAGGTATAAAGAAACAGTCTAATCTGGAATATGAATTATCTGGATCAGAGTAAAATGTGTAGTTCTTATCTGTGAGGTGAAATTCCTGCCATTCATCCACTAAACCCAACTCTTGACTCAAGAACTTGAGAGTGTGGGAGGATTTTGGATTGACCACAGGTGCTGCAGAAGATTTATCCAGACTAGGATTCAGTATACAGTTTAAATCTCCTGCTAAAAGCCAGAGACCGTAATAATACTGACTGAACAGCAGAACCATTCCAGATATACATTTGGGACAATCTTCATTTGGAGCATCTATGTTTAAGATAATAAGGTTCTGACCAAAGATAAAGCCTGTGACCAAAATATATCTACTTTCTGGGTCGTACTCTTCTTTTTCAATAATGAAGGGGATATTTTT
>NW_023494788.1:6929690-7174756 GCF_904425465.1 Colossoma macropomum | reverse complement strand
TAACAAAGGCCCTGTATGGTTAGACAGCTGAAGACTTGTATAACAGGAGAAAGGCCTAAAATTCCACTTTCAAATTCACCTTTTTTCAGCTTTTCTGATGTATTAAATTACAGTTCTTTGAACATTACTGAACATGCACTTAACACACATTTACAGAATATTATATACAGACTTCTCTGTTGAGACAAAACCTTGTATCTCAATTTTTGTCATTTTTGCTTTTTTGCATCATTTGAAGATTCCATTTGCCCCTTACAGTATGTTAAAAATTTATAATGAATGGAAAAGTAATGACCTAATATCCTATTTTCTTAACTTCCACTAACTGTTAAGATTTTTCTGCTTTTTCTGTAAAGTTTCTATTTTTGAGATACAGTCATACTCAGAAGTGTTTGTAAGCTTTTTCAGTCTTGTCTTTAGCAAGTGAAATGCTGCTCAGTGCAGTTCAGTTCAGCTAACTGACTTGATATTTGAAGAACATTCTGAGCATTCAGAGCACTGAAAACTCCACAGTTAATATAAGCCACGCCCTCTGCCTCATTTCATTTAACTCAGTTTTACAGCAACATTTAGTGTTTCCTTCATGCACAGCAAGGGGGCCCAACGGGACCTCCTAGGCCTTTAAAGAAGAAGATGCTTGCTGTATTTAAACCTGTAAATATAGTAGCAACACTCTTACTTTTGTTTACATTTTGGTTGGAAACAAAAAGGTTAAATTCTTGAAATGTCCAATGGAAAATTGTGCAGTAACATTTGTTTTGCACCACAGCATCTCACTATACAGCGAAATGAGCTTCTCCATTGGTTAGGACTTGAGGAGCTGGACTGAAGGCTTAACATATCAGAATAACTGGTTAACAATGATTTTCCAACAAGTGGATCTGATGTAGTGAGAAAAATGTCACTCTAGGCCTTTTGAAAGTTACAGTTGTATCACTGACTATAAATACAAGCAGTCGACTGTCTAAGCTTAAGTCAGAAAACGATGGTCTCTTTACTGAAACAGTCACTGTAGAACGGCTACATACAAAGAAAATTATATGTCTATATTTCTGTTACATTCTTCAAATATTAACATGGATTGTTTTATATAAGATTCAAATGTTCAGGCTGGATCTATAGCAAAAATATCCGGTGAACTGCCTTTAGCTTAGCGTTAACTTACTACTAAGAACTCTATAGGGGTGCTAGTAGAAATCAGCACTAACATAATGCTGTCCTTCCCCTGATTTTTCACCAGGTTTAGGTATTAATGGCCAGAATTGAAGGCCTACTGCTAATAGTCATGGCTCCTCACTGATGAAATATATAATGTTCAGCCTAATTGTAAATAATTAGTTCATTCATTAATTTACCTTCTATGTCCAAAATTTGGTGGACACCTGCACATGCAATGTTTCTTCTAAAATGAAGGGTATTAATAGGGATTTTCTCCACCTTTTCTGCAGTAACAGCCTCTACTGTTCTGGGAAGGCTTTACACCAGAAATTGGAACATTGCTATGATGATTTGATTGCATTCAAGAGTGTGAACATGGAGGTTTTAAAAGCTATCACCTTATCAAGGTGCACCTTAAAGTAGCTGAATTCACTACACGGGCATATGTATTCATATGCATAATGTTTTGAGAGAGCATTTTTTTTTATTATTATTATTACTTTCTAAATATGACATTTTGTGGAACTACTTATAATAAAGCTCAAATAGTTTTAAAGGAGGTCAGGGGAATTCTGATGGCCAAACATGAGTCAAACAAGAAAGAAATAAAGAAAAAAAGAATTGTGATATTTGGCAGCCAATGAGCTTAATCTCTTGAGCCCAGCCCACTAATATAGTGTGGTGCTGTTGCTTCCTTTCCAGTTTGTTTCAAATAAGAACAGCTTCTTTTTTATGCAATGGCTCCAATTTGCTGGCTCATTTTACATCTCTACATGATATGTAAGTTTATGAACTCCATTCCTTCATTGATTTAGCTCTTATAGATCCTGCTCAAGCTGTGGATCTTTCTAAGGCATCATTTGTTAAAGTTTAAAGCGTTAAAGTTTGGGTTTGGTACAAGCAAAGAATGGGACAGGAACCTCAGGAAGTGGCGGCAAAGCATGAGCAGCACTTCGCTGCCACTAGAAGGCCTCTCAGGTTGGCTGCCTAAGTGACTCTACATCGCGGCTATGTGGCTGCCTTGGCCGGCTGCTTGGGTGATGCTTCATTGCACCTATGAGGCTGTCTGGACTGGTGGTGTTTGGCTGCAGGAATGCTACCCCTTCATGGCTAAGGACATTTTCGTCTTTCAAGGCTTCCCAGGCCAGCCTCCTGTGTGATGCCTCGTAGTTGCGGTGTGAGACTAAGGGCTCCCCGTGCCTAGGGACTTTTTCTGGGCCAGCTAAGTGACTCTATACCCCTGTGTTCTGTGTTATGTATTTTTGATTATTATATTTTATAATATTTTATAATAAATTGCAATCTAAGGCCACCCTTTACTCAAACAAAGGGAGACTGAATAAATCAAAATGTTCATATATTCATTTGCAATATATGAAAAATACATTGTCTACAAGGATGAAAGTAGTTAAAGGTAAGTACACTTCCACAGCACAACCAACACAATTGTACATTGTTTATTCTACAATTAAAACCTTCACAGGCAGATATTGGGGGCTCCTTATACATGACTACTTCTCTATAGAGAGCTTATAACAGAGGCTGTTAAAGATATAACCAAAACTACTGATAAGAGCTCACCCAGAGCCCAGAGCACTTTTTGTGGCCAAACAGATCAAATCAAGCAGACAGAAAGAACCATGTGACTTTTACCAGCCAATGAGCTTCAGTGTAAGAACCCAGCAAGCTAATGCAGTTTGATGCTTTTTCTACATCCTTGCCTACATATTTACCTTCAAGTTATAACTGTTGCTTTGAACAGACATGATAACTTTGGCATGCAACACTCTGGTGGTGTTATGTTTATTTTCATTTGAAGCATTACATATGTTACTGTAACTGATTTTGATTGTAATGTCGAGAAAAAAAAAATAAAACAAATCAAACCCTTTTGCAATGGGATAGTAATGCAAAGTACTGAAGTCCTGATTGTAAATGTGTGTAGTTGTTTTTGACAACTTGCTGTGGTTCCACATAATGAAGCCATGTTTATATACTGTACTGCTGTGAAGAAATAAAAGTGTGTTTAATGTGTAAATATTTGAAATGTGCTTGTTAAGTAATTTTAATGAAAGGTTTTAGCTTTACAATGATGTGAAGAATTTCTTACATAAAATAAAACAATATCAGAAATTAAATAAAATGGATTAATGAAGTAATAAAACATTTAATTGCAACAAAATTTAGTATAACACTGTATTTTACATGAATATAGTTTTTCTCTTATTTTTTTATTTATTTATTTGTTTGCATGTTCGTTTACATGGATCCATGTATTACAGCTGTAAGACAAACAATATAAACATGGTTAGATTTAGAAAACGCAGATTCTTATTGAAGCCTGTCTTCTGTAGTTTGTGATGGAAAGTAAAAAGGTCATTTTCCACAAGTTCTAACTACACACAACTGTGTATCATCACTGTTAGGACAAAACTTTAAATCTCCATTTTTGTTTAATTTTGTGCATATTTTGAAAACTCATGCAGTAATTTTAATTTTGATTAAATCACAAATCATCAGACTGTAAAATTATTTTGTAAATTTCACAGTTTGAGTTAGTAACTAATTAAAATAAAATAATAATTAAGTAATACATCTAAGTATAAGTAGAACATAAACAAGAAAAGTAGTTAAAAAGAAAAGTCAGAATGTTTATTTTTTTATTTTTGTTTAATAATGTACTTCTAATCAAACTTTGTTACAGTGTATAGAATTATATTCATGTTATGGCTGAAGGTAATCAGAGACAATTAAACCTCTCTAATAGTATTACTGAAAACCAAAACAATTCTACATCCTTTTTGTACAATTAATCAGGTCTTCAAACCTTCACAGGCAGATATTCTGAGCTCCTCATATTTAACTGCTTCTCTGTAGAGCTGATAACAGAGACTATGACAACCACAACTACTGATAAGAGCTCACACAGAGCCCAGAGCACTTTCTGTGGCCAAACAGATCAAGTCAAGCAGACAGAAAGAACCATGTGACTTTTACCAACCAAGCAGCTTCAGTACAAGAACCCAGCAAGTGAATGCAGTTTGATGCTTTGGTCAGTAACAGCCTTTAGAATATTTGCTTTCAAATTGCAACCGTTGTTTTTGTGATAATGGATCCAGCTGTGATTATCATCTTACTTCTCTACAGAATTGGCAAGTTTCATAAAGTTACCATACAAAAATTGTTTTTGTTTTTATTATTGTTAAATATGTCCAACCAAGTTTTCCTTTTTGACTTGACTGAACTTTGTTTTACAGATTCTGCTCGTGCAGTGAGAAATTCAGAGTCATTGATCATCTCAGCTGTGCCCACTGAAGCGGTCACTCTCACCTGCACATTTGTAGATGACCCAAATAAAGATGTTAGGATGTGGTACAAACAAAGACTCGAGCATGCTCCACTGGAAGTGGAATCAAAGTTAGGAGACAAGCCGGCTGTGTTCACAAATAAACTAGATAAATCAAGATTTAAACTCAACAAAATTGTGAGTGGCAGTTATCTTGCCTTTTCATTGTAAATACTGATACAGGTTTTACCAGAGGCCATTTAAAATATATTTTTGCTGTTGCTAGTGATATCCGTATTATAATGTTGCAAATATCCATAAATTATCACAATCACACTCTAGATTCATAATAGAACACTGTTATCTCACAGTTATTGTGTTGTAATACTTTTTATCCAGTGATGTCACTGTTACTGCTGAATACAAATACTTACACTGTCTATATTATGTTTTATATAGGACAGGTAAGCATTTCAGTGCTCCAGACTCCAGTACAGGGGTCAGTTTCTCCAAGAGAGTTGGTCACTCTGCAGTGCACAGTCCTCTCTGAGATCAGAGCAGCAGAACTCCGAGTGCTCTGGTTCAGAGCTGCTGCAGGAAAATCCTTTCCTGAAATCATTTACACTCATCAGAACAGCAGCAGCCGTCAGTGTGAGATCAGCTCTTCTACACAGCTCTGTGTACAACTTCTCCAAGAACATCCTCGACCAGCACCATACTGGAACTTACTACTGCGCTGTGGCTGCTTTTTGGGAATGGAATATCAGTAGAACTGAGTAAGTTTGTTTCTGTGTACTACACTGCATTTGTCTATTACATTTAAATTGTGTAGATTTACTCAAAGTGATTTAATGTGTAAAGCTTCATTGTAAATAAAATTTCTCAGATTTCTTTACAGTGGTGTTGATATGAACCAGAGGTCATGATATCAGCCGCACAAAATTTATTTACTACCTACAATCATCAGAGAAGCTAGATATATATTTTTCTGAACATTTACTAATAAGTACTAACGTAATGTGAAGAAAAAAAAATGCTGAATCAGATTTTTTTTTCTTTTTTTGTTGTGGGAAGGTAGTGACCTGGTAGAGGCATTAAACACTTCAAATCTCTGATTCTTATTATCAGCACTGTGTGCAATTCTGTCTGTACTGTAAGAGACAAAGGTACAGCAGCTTTGGGTGCAGACCGATCACTAAATATAGAACATTGACATAAATTTCAAGCTAAAAAATGTTAGATGGAAAATGATTTTTGTGGCTTGAACTGCTGTATTCATGTATACAATATGTTTATAATTCCTGTCTTACAGAAGATCCTTTAGGTCCTGTAATGCTGACTCTGGCAGTTTTCTCTGCAGTGTGTGTGTGGCTGTAATCTGCGCTCAAACCATTTTAATTCATAAACTGAGAAAATCCGAACACGGTGCTGGTGGTAAGTGTTCATTATGAGATGCAGCTGAACATTTTAATAGAAAGAAAATAGAAAATAGTGATAATACTTACTAATACGTTTAGCCTCATTAAACTGTATTTGCAAGTGACTGTGAAGTTTTATCTCTACAGACAAAGTTCAGGAGGGGGCTGTTAATGAGAGGACCACCAGACAGGTACTCTTTATATACTTACTCTTTAAAAATGCATTTTAGTTTCTACTGAGAATCTGATATGATTCAAATTTCTTCAATTAAGAAATCTGCCTATTTCTGTTTGAAGCTTTTAGTGATGATGGACAATAAAGACAATTTTGATTTTTAAGTTATAAGTTTAACATGTGGAAAAAACATACCATCTTAGACTTTTTGCATAAGCCACATTTTATGTTTTTATAATATTTATAATTTGGGCCAGGGGTGCCCAAACTTTTGCAGATGACCATGTCTTGTTATGCAAATTGTTGAGCCAGAATTATCATCTAAATTTATATCTTATTAAAAGATAATTATTAGCATTTCATTCCTATAGGCTCTATAGGCTCTATAGGCTCCACACAGAGTCAGCTGATTTCTGGAGTTCATTAGTTTAGAGTTAATAAGAGTTTATGTGTTCTGTGTTAAAGTGTTAAAGAATTTGCCCATCTGTTACCCATATTCTAAAGTAAAGAAAGATAATTTTATGGACCTTTCCAAGTCAGAAACATTCAACCTTGAAATATTTTTAGATTCAGCACAATTTAACCACCAAATGTGGATTTTTAATAATATTTAAATAATATTTAAATATTATTTCTTAAAATAAAATGTTAAGAAGAGGAAAGATTGGGCCCATTTTTTCTGACCTTTCTTCCCCGATTATTTTAAAACACATTCTTTTTGGTCTTTTTTTCTGCCATTGATGATTCACAGTCCATATGTGAAGATAAATCTGCTATTGCTGTAAAAATACCATCCAGACTTTTGGGTAGTTATCATGTGGTTACCAAGCATATTACTAGAGATAAAAGAATGAAAAAACACTATTATAACTATCACAATACACATAAGTAATTATATGACTAAAAAATGAAGCTGATACATGTGTGTTTACATAAACTGTAGTAGTCAAATATGTCTGTGACAGAGAATACATCTCTAGTAGTTGTTAATGTGTAATTACACAGTTATTAGAGAGCCTACATATAAAGTGGGCCTTTATTTTATTTACTATTTGTACATTTGACTTTTTTTTTAAGTTCTTATAAGCAGACTTTAATATTAAGTCCTCTAGTTTGCCATTAGAATGTACAAAAGCTTGTTGTTACCAGTAGGAGGCAGTGTGATCATTGGCTGTGTTCTGGGTATCTACTGTGGTTTCATAGTTCTTTCCTCTCAGACTTGAGAGACTATAGTGAATATAAGCCACGCCTTCTGCCTCATCATGTCATTTTAACCCTGTTTTATAGGAACTTTTCATACAGGACTCTGACTTACTCTGAAAATACTTATCTCAGTATCCTGAATATTATTCTACATCTGCTCAAACATTTTTATTAATGACTGAAAGTATTTTTAGTCATCCAGTGCTGTGGACAATGTATATCAGAAGAATATGTGAGATATGTTTGCAGTTATATTAATTTATTTTTATAATTTTGGTCATGTTTTTAAATCTCCCAACTATAAGACAAATTCCACCTATGTTCAAAGTTTCTGAGTGGTTAAGTTGTTGAGAAGTTAGTTAAGGTTAGTTTGAAAATGTTGGTCAGGACATCATCTCACATGGAATGATATTAAAAAGTTGACTAATGTGTTTGTTTTCCTTTTATTTTGATTTTAATGCATTATTTTTGGCCATCTCCAAAAAGAGTATAGACAAATTACAGCTAATGTTCAACTTTTGTTTATTACATTACTTGATATTTTGACAGTGATTTATAAATGTTTTCCTGAACTGCAGTTTCATGTTTCTTTCAAATCGATTATTATTGCATCTTTTTAACATATACATTTGTTATTACTTTAGGGCTTTTTTGGGGACTTCCCATGTACCACTCCACCATGAATGTGATTTAATAAATGCACTTTAGACCAAAACATTATTTCAAAACTACAGTAGAAAAACTATAAATGTATTTGTTACCATTTCATGTAGTAACTTTCTGCTGGAGAGAGGCTTAAGAGGTTTTTTATAAGAGGCCAAGGAACTTCTTGTGGCCAATCATGAGTGAAAAGAAGAGCAGACAGAAAAAAATACCCTTTTGACAGCCAATGAGCTTAATCTCCTGAGCCCAGCTAATACAGTGAGTTGGTGTTGACAATTACTTCCTTTCCAGTTTGTTTCAAATAAGAACAGCTTCATTTTAAAGCAATGGCTCTGATTTGGATGCTGGTTTTACATCTCTACATGATACGTAAGTTATCGTTATTTTTATTTTTCTGGACCCTCAGTAAGATTTTAGTTTGGGGTTTATTGTTTACTGTGTGTATTGAAATGTCATCTGCTATTGTCTTTATCAGCTGAGCTCTCATCTGATTCTGTCTTATAGATTCTGCTCAAGCTGTGGATCTTTCTGAGGCATCGTTTACAACTTTACAACAATAGAAAACTTTAACCAAATGTGTTTTTATGGTTTACTTTATTACATTCAATCTTTTATAAGAAGTGAAGTCAATTACACTGACACAGCATTGGATTTGTTGTGTGTATATTGTGGTTATAATTAAAAAGTATTATGTGTATAAATGTTCATTTTTAACACAATACCCCATTTATAGTGCTACAATATTTCTGCATTTTGAAAAGAAATGTAATCTTTAATAATTCACTCCTAATGTGTGCTTTATAAGTCCATATATTCCTATATCTTACAATGTCTCAATTACACTGACCAGGTCATCCACAGTTAAACATTTCGGTGCTCCAAACTCCAGTATGGTGGTCAGTTTCTCCAGCAGGGTCAGTGAATCTGTTGTGCACGGTGCTCTCTAAGATTGGAGCAGAAGATCTCCGAGTGCTCTGGTTCAGAGCCACTGCAGGACAATCCTTTCCTGAAATCATTTACACTCATCAGAACAGCAGCAGCCGTCAGTGTGAGATCAGCTCTTCTACACACAGCTCTGTGTACAACTTCTCCAAGAACATCCTCGACCACCACCATACTGGAGCTTACTACTGTGCTGTGGCTGCTTGTGGGAAGATCCTTTTTAGCAATGGAGCATTAGTACAACTGAGTAAGTCTATCTCTGTGCTTTGTGTTGTATGTCTTTCTGCGTACTTCTAGGCACCTGTGCAGTATATGTGTGTTAGTGTTTGTATATTTTTTATTTATTTACATTTGGCCTCAATTCAAAGTTTGTAAGAGCAATAACATACCACAAAAGAAACTAAGAGTGCTATAGAACAATAAAGAAGGAATGACATTCTAACAATGATTTGGGCTTCAAAGTCGATGATATGTATCAGCATCAAAACAGACAATGAAAAAAATATGACAGAAAGGGGTTTTGTAACTGTAAGACCATAGATCATAAACCTTTGATGCACTATAGTGATTACTTTATAGTTTTGAACCCAAAACGATGTCGCACCTGTTAATCTGAGATGAAAATTAAGAAAAGTTCCACTGAGCGATTTAATGTGAAATAGTTCATTGTAGAGAAACTTACTTACTCAGATTTCTTTACGGTGGTGATGATTTCATTTACTAACCTAGACCACCAGTCGAACTACATGTTATCTGAATTTTACTAAATTTCACTTGTCTAATGTTGGCAATAATAATAATAATAAAAAAAAAAAGTTGAACCGAATTTTGTGGTATGTGGGGGTTATTGACCTGTTAGAGGCATTAAACACTTCAGATCTCTGGTTCTTATCATCTGCACTGTGAACAATTCTATCTGTACTTTGAGCAGTGCAGCAGCTTGGGGTGGAAAATGATTGGGAAATAACAGAATATTAACAAAATTCATGCTAAACAGATGGAAAATGTATTTTCGTGGCTTGAACTTTGTATTCATGTATACAGTATGTTGGTAATTTCTCTCTTACAGAAGCTCCTGTAGATCCTGTAATGCTGACTCTGGCAGTTTTCTCAGCAGTGTGTGTGGCTGTAATCTGCGCTCAAACCATTTTAATACATGAACTCAGAAAATCTAAATGCCGCGCTGGTGGTAACTGTTCATTATGAGATGCAGCTGAACGTTTTAATAGAAAGAAAATAGTGATAATAATTAATAATAAGTTTACCCTCATTAAACTGTATCTGAAAGTAATAGTGATGTTTTATCTCCTCTACAGAGAAAGTTCAGGAGGGGGCTGTGAGTGAGAGGACCACCAGACAGGTACTGTTTATACACTTTTCTACTGAGAATCTAATATGATTGAAATTTCTTCAAGTGACAAATCTGCCTGTATCTGTTCTCAGTGCAATATATATATATATATATATATATATTATCTTTTGCCATAAAATGTGATTTTTTATGTGATAAATTTAGCAAATAAACAGAAATTATGCCTTAAAATGCACAGAAGGTTGTTCTCTGTAGAGAATGTGAACTACCTCATCTGTAGATTACTGTTATTATAACACTGTAACACTAACTGTAACAGTAAATATTATATAAATTAAATATTAGTTAAGTATAACACCCATACTGTATTTTTAGCTATACTTTTGGAAATTCTTATCTAATAATGTGCATTATTTTTTTTACATGGGTCATCTGTCCAGGGCAGCCAAACTTCTACAAACAAATATACCTTGTTATGCAAAGTGTTAAGCATAAAAACACCTAAATTCACATCTTATAAATATATACTTGGCAACATTATATATATATATACATTATTATTTTTTTTATTTATTTTTTTCTATAGGCTCTACATTATGTCAGATACTTTCTGGGCTATAATATTTTAATGAGTGTCTAACACTTAAGTAATTGATCCATAAGTATATTTGTAGTTATCACAAATTGAAGGCTAAAAAGTGCAAAATAAATTTTAAATAATTAGTCAATTTGTGACTCATAACATACAAGTTGGAAATACTGTTTGAAATTAGTCGTCAGATGTGTATTTAGTCTAACTTCATTTTTAACTTTAACTTTATTTAAATATCTAATTCATGCATTAAGTATGCATGAACATGCATGAACATACATCATGAAATGGAACATTATGCCTGAAACTGATAAAATTAAGAGGAATAAAATGTAACTGATATTACACTAATAAGAGGGTAGATGTCATTTTCATATGAAGGTCTTAACAAACTGTTTATTATGCATTACAAACATTTTTTGCTCTGTTTCATGCTGGAGAACCTATAATAACTTTTTAAACAGTACATACATCAAAGAGTAAAACATTTTACCTTCTATAGCAAAGTGACTTGGCATTTGGCTCTTTGGCATTCATTCAGTAACATTAACTAGCCCAGCAAATACTGTCCAAGTTTATATGCATTTTTCAGTAAATGATGATGTTTATTTCCTACAGGAACAGAACACTGAGAACCTGCATTACGCTGCCATCCACATCAAAGAGAAGAAAGCCAAGGGTGGGAGGGCGAAGAGAGAACAGCCTGAAGACATTGTGTACTCTCAAGTGAGAAGCTCCAAAGCAGCTGCTCAGCACTCACATCGCTAGTGTACTAAGATGATCATGAGTGAAGATTTGGACCTTTTCACACCTCAAATGAGCTCCAGTCTTTTATCTGTAACTGTTTATTTTTTGTTAGGTGAGTTTTCTGCTGATTGAAATGAAGTCTCAGTTCTCTGAAGGACGATGTGAAAACTCAGCTTTAGAGTGTGGCCTGTGCAAAAGTAATGGAACTCCCTATATTATCTATTTTTTTCCTGTTCTGTGTTGTGTTCATATGTATTCACAAGAAAATCAACAAAGCCTGTCATTTTATCTGGAGTGTTTAAACTTTTGCGTATGACTGAAACCTATTTTTTTTTTTTTTTGATAGGTTGGTTTGTATTGTTACAACAAGTGCTGTTTCAATGACAATTTCAAATTAAAGACATCATGCATTTCTTGTGTGTGATGTTCTCCATAACTCATCATAACACTTCATTACTCTTTATAACTCTTCATTCTTCATGAAAGATCCTGCTTGTTTCATGTTCAGAACCAACTATTTTACTATTAGTAATACTTTCAGAATACACTGAGCTATCAATACTGCAAAAGCACATAATAATAACTAAAGAATTTTCAGTGTTTTCATGTAAAATGTAGAACAAAAATGATAAGCATCTTCAAAAAGTATATAACACAGTGTGATACACATTAATCACATGTTAACATTCATACATATTAGTGGTGTTGCATTCATTTTAATTAATTGATTGATTAATTAATTGATTAATTGATTGATTATTTGAATGCTGGGGGTGGGGGGTGTACACATTGATATTCCAGATTTAAATAAGTCCATGTATGTTGCTGTTTTCTCTTCAATGCAGATTTCAGCTGGTTCAGTTGGTCATTTAGAGTTAAAGAATATTTACATCTGCACAATAAATACTTATTTATCTCATTTTAGCTAGTTATGTTAATACACTGTCATGAACCCAAACAAAGTTTTGGCTTTAAACCATTCTGAAATATGATGGAAACAGCACATATCTTTAAAATAAACATTTATGTAATTCATCAAATGACTGTTGTATTACACTATTATAAAAGCAATGTCTAGATTACCAGTTTGTAATTTCACTGTACCTACAGAACAGCTACACCGTACACCTTTTAAGGTGTAACTTTACACCGTACACCTTTTAAGGTGTAACTTTAACACAGTTGCTGTAATGTTTTAGAATATTTCAGTTGTAACATAGGCAAAGTGATCAAATCAATTAGATCAATACTGATTTCACAGTATTACACAAAGAGAAATCTGCTTTTGCTGTGAAAATACCATCCCATTACAGAATGGCTTAAATCCAGAATTTTGGTTAAGTTACTATGTCACAACATATCACTACAGATAAAAATAAAGAAAAAATACTAATCTGAGTCTAATCTGTACTAATTACACAGTTATTAGAAGCGCTAAACATAAAATGGTGATTTGTTTTGTTTCCTTTTTTTAGCTTTAATTTTCTGAAGTTCTTGTAAGCAGACTTCAATATTAAGTCCTCAAGTTTGCCATTACAATGTACAAAAGCCTAAAGTTACCAGTAGGAGGCAGTGTGATCATTGGCTGTGCTCTGGGTATCTATTGTGGATTCATAGTTCTTTCCTCTCAGACTTGAGAGACTATAGTGAATATAAGCCACACCTTCTGTCTCATCATTACATTTAACCGTGTTTTACAGGAACATTGTCTGTCATACAGGACTTTGACTTGGTCATTCTAAATTACGTATCTCAGTATCCTGGATATAATTCTGTGACTGCTCAAAAAATGTTATTGATGGCTGAGAGTATTCTTTGTTTACTATTGTGGACAATATTATACTGGATTTGAGATATTTATTACATTTTGTGAAGTTATTTTTGCAATTTGTCTTGTTTTTCCAAAATACCAACAATAACAAAAACGTTTGTTGGTTCACTGTGGAGAAACTTATCAAATCGGATAACAGTGCCAGTTTTGACATGGTCTGAATTAAAGGCCTAGCTCTAATAGTCACGGCTCTCCACTGATAAAATTTAGAATGTTTTGGCTTTTTATAAATAATTAGCCCATTAAATAATATTTTGTATCTGTCTAAATGTTTCTAGATACCTGCTCATACAGTGTTCATTACAGCTCATACTGAAATGAAGGGTATTAATAGGGAGTTTGTCCTCCTTTGCTGCAGTAACAGCCTCTACTGTTCTGTGAAGGCTTTACACTAGATGTTGGAACATTGCTGTGAGAATTTGATTGAATTTGTTTGAATCAACAGGAACATTAGTGAGGTCAGGTACTGAAGTTGGATGATCAGTTTTGGATCATTCCAACTCATCCCAAAGCATTGGCAGGAGCGCCACCACCCAAGAGAACATGGTTGCACTGCTCCACAGCCAGTGCTAGGCTTTATACCCTGCTAGTCAGTTCTTGATATTGGACATGGTGACCGTAGCCTCATGTGACCAAAACTGCTTACAATAGTCCTGAAATACCTTTTAAAGAGGCCAGGGGACTTCTTGTGGTCAAACATTGGTTGAACAGGAAGCAGACAGAAAAAAAAAAAAATGTCTGACAGCCAAAAAATGTCTGGCAGCCAATGAGCTTAATCTCCTGAGCCCAGCCTTCTGATACAGTGTGGTGCTCTTGCTTCCTTTGCAGTTTGTTTCAAATACGAACAGCTTCTTTTGTGGTCATGGCTTCAATTTAGATGATAATTTTACATCTCTATGTGATATGTACGTTTATGAGCTCTTTAAAAAATGACCTTAAATTAATTTAAATTTTTGGTCTTATTGTTTGTGCTACTTACTCCTGTTTTCTTTATCAATTAAGCTCTGGTCTGATTCTATCTTATAGATTCTGCTCAAGCTGAATCTTTAATTTTTCTGAAGCATCATTCATCTCAGCTGAGTCTGGAGAAAATGTTACTCTACGCTGCAAATTCATGGTAAAGTCTGATCAAAGCATTGGTTTTGGTACAAACAAAGAGCAGGACAGGAACCTCAGGAGGTGGCAGTGTAGTTAAAGGGAAAAAAGCCCACAACTTCATCAAACAGATTCAAAATCAACCAGAGTTTTTCTCTGACTATTGAAAAAACTAATAAAGCTGATGAAGGAATGTACTTCTGTGGAAAAGGAGATGAGAACTCCATTACATTTTCTAATGGCACATTCTTAGCCGTGACAGGTAATTATTAGCTTAGTGTTTTTTAGGTAATTAACATAGACATCTTTAGAATAACTTCACAACAACTGAAAACTCTAATTATATGTTAGTATGACCTTTTTTACACTAATTATTTTATAAGATATGAAGTCCGTTTGACATTGTGTTGCATTTAATTATTGTGCTCATACTGTGCTTATGCATATAATGTTAATGTACCACGTACCTAAACATCAACTTATTAACAAAGCATAATGTATATAGTGCTACAATATTGCTGCATTTTGAAAACAGTCTTACTCTTTAATAGATTACAGCCTATTTAAAATTAACAAGCCAATATGCTCTAAAATCTTACAGTGTCTTTATTATATTGGCCAGATAAACCTCAGTTAAACATATCAGTGCTTAAAACTCCAGTACAGGGGTCCGTTTCTCCAGGAGAGTCGGTCACTTTGCAGTGCACGGTCCTCTCTGAGATCAGAGCAGCAGAACTCCGAGTGCTCTGGTTCAGAGCTGCTGCAGGACATTCAATTCATAAACTGAGAAAATCTGAACACCACACTGGCGGTAAATGTTTATTATGAGATGCAGGTGAACATATTATTAGATGGAAAACAGGAAATAATATTAATACTTACTTATAAGTTAACCCTCATTAAACTGTATCTGAAAGTAATTGTGAAGTTTTATCTCCTCTACAGAGAAAGTTCAGGAGGGGGCTGTGAGTGAGAGGACCACCAGACAGGTACTCTTTATGCACTTATTCTTTAAACTACATTTGAGTTTCAACCAGCAACAAATCTGCTCATTTCTGTTCTCAGTGCTCTGTTTACAGCTGAACTAGCAAATTACTCTGTAAAGCTCTTTTTCAGATAGTTGGTGTAGATAATAAAATGTACAGATAATCCCACACAGTTATCACAGTGTCAAGTTAAGTGAAATGAGAATATGATAAACACTCTGATATTTGATATACAAAAGTTTGGACACCCCGTCAAGTTCCTGTTAAAGTTCTTGTTAATTTTCTGAGTCAGCATTAGTTACCACATCCTCTAAAAGGAGTAAACTTAAATCTGGCATTTTCTGCTCATTTCAGGGCACAGTTTCTAAATAGGTCCAAAAATAAAACTGTGTCACAACTTTTGCACAGGTTACATTTTAGTTATTTATTTATTTTGTTAATATTTTACTCAGTTGTTTATTTTCAATGTATTAAGCAAATAAACAGTGATTCTGCTTTATGGAACATTTATTTTCATTCAAAAAGCAACAAAACTTTTAATTTGACCAAGGGCACCCAAACTTTTGCATATGACTGTCCTTTCTTATGCAAATTATTGAGCATTAATTTTCATCCAAATTTACATCTGATTAGTTCATAATTGGCATGTAATAGTATGTAATTAATCTCTAATACTTTAAAATGAGTTTCATTACTGCCAAAGCAGAGTTTTATTCTTCTCTAATTAGAGACTAAACAACTTTTCAGTCAATCAATTTGTGATCCATCTTCTAAAATAAAGATCATTTCATTGATTTTTTGGGCAGCCATAAAACATGAAAGCTAGAAATATTTTAATGTTCAGTGTAATTTAAAGCCAAAAGATAAATTGAAAATACAATATAGATACAAATAAGTTTTGGGGTTTTTTGCAGGTTTTCTTGTTTGTTATGTTAAGATGACTGAATGAATCAGTGAATAGGAAAGGCCAACAAAACTGGAGCTGTTTGACATTGACTTGAAGTAGCCCAGCAAATACTGTTATTTATTAGTAACAGTTTTATTTTTTTATTTTTTTGCAAATACAATAACTGGCCTTTTCTATATCTATTTTTCAGTAGATGATGTTTATTTCTAACAGGAACAGAACACTGAGAACCTGCATTACGCTGCCATCCACATCAAAGAGATGAAAGCCAAATTTGGGAGAGTGAAGAGAGAACAGCCTGAAGACATTGTGTACTCTCAAGTGAGAAGCTCCAAAGCTGCTGCTCAGCACTCACATCGCTAGTTTCCTAAGATGATCATGAGTGAAGATTTGGACCTTTTCACACCTCAAATGAGCTCCAGTCTTTTATCTGTCACTGTTTATTTCTTGTTAGGTTAAAATAAATCATACATTGTGGCATCTAATATGTTTTGTTTTTGTTTTTACAATATATTAAACTTGGGCATCAAAGTCATTGAGATGTATCAACAAGAAAATGTGACAGGAAACAGATGTAAAAAAATAAACAATAAAAATCTGTGGAAAACACCTTTAAAGTACAGGAACCATTTCTTAACTTATATATTAACTTATTTTAACATAGAGAATGAACAAAACATGTCATTTGACTGGAAGTGCCCAAACATTTACATATGACTGTTTTATCAAAAAACATTATGAGTAATTTTCATATAACAGATTACAAAATGTGTACTAATTCACGTCAGAATGAATAAAATTTAAAAAAGCATACATTTATTTTTACTGGGGGTATTTAGACTTTTACAGATGGCTGTATATACACTTGTTAGTGATTCAGCTTCAGACAAATAGCTGATGACCAATTAATCATGTTATCTGTTGGATGATTTGTATTGCTACAGCAGGTGATATTTTAATGACAACTTAAAATTAAAGATCAAAAAAATCAAATTTATTTAATGGCCATGTGTGGTGTTCTTCATAACTGCTTGTTTTAAATTGAGGATGAATAATTTTCTTATGAATAACACTTTTTTTTTCAAAATACAGTGAGCTATACATATCATGAAAGCTTTAAAATTAGCAGGGTTATATTTACTTAATTTCAATGTCTAAGAAAATTATATATAATATTGGTTTGAATCCTGAAATGTCAAAATTATATTCAAAAAAGACCAAAACGACACGCACACCCTCCTCTTCTAAAACATATCATACAGTATGTTACATTTTGTTGGCTATTAGAAACATGAAGTTCAGATCTACGTTGGGCATTCCCAAAACATTTGGCTTTGTTTGTATGGTCTCTGTCCATGGTCCTGAAACAGATTAATGTTGCTGTCCACAGTGCTGAAAATCACTGGTTTCATTTTTCAGAGCAGAAAACATTAATATCCTGCCTTTGGACTCTCTATTTGTAATGAGAGACATAGAAAAAATAAGTTTTGACACTGAAGATGTACTGCGCATTTGGCTGAGTGCATTTATAGATGGCTACAAGAAATGTTTGAATGTGCATATGTACTGAATGAGCAGTACAGGTGGAGTGACATTACTTTGGATAGAAAGTAGAGCATCAGAATCAGCAGGTGAAGCATGAGAAACTTAACAACATGCATTACCAGAGAACTTAATGTGGAAAGTAAAAAAAAGAAAATATATATATATATATATATATATATATATATATATATATATATATATATATATATATATATATATATCAAATATACTCAAGATGCATGCTATGCACTTAAATGCCAAAGGACAACCTATCTCTAATTAATCCCACCCCCTCAGGCCACCCATTAAAACCAAAATAATTTACCTCGAAAAAGTGCTGCTCCATAGCTGTGAGAGGAAAATAATAATAGCAGTTCTGTCCACTACCAAAAGGGGGTGCTCCCCACTCTTTGATTCTTAAGGCATCAACTGTTAAATCCTGAAGGTGGGAGGTGGAGCTACTGTCCACATGTTCCTCCTCTTGCCCAAAGGTTTCAAGACACCCCTTTTAATGAGTGAGTTGAGTTACTTTAAGGTGCACCCACTGCTGACTAAGGCATGTCACTGTTCAACCATGTAGTTTAAAGCCTTTCCAGAAGAGTAGAGGCTGTTACTGCAGCAAAGAGGGGCAAACTCCCTAAAAACATCTTTGATTTCAGAAGAAATGATGGGTGAGCAGGTATGAATAAACTCTCTATTAATGCCTACCAAGAGAAACATACAGGCCCACAACCATATATATGCTACCACAGGTCCACCAAAAAATGAAAAACAATTGGGATCCAGCCTGTAACTGAACACATATATAGTGGATCAAAATAGGTAGACATCATAAAGTGGCCAATAAGAATAAGTGCAAGCTAGATATATAAAATAAAGTAATGAGTGTACAGTAGCATATAAAGTTTTACATGTATCAATTTTTTCAAATATCTCAAAGTATGTATAGAACTATAGAGCTGTATAAATGAATAAAAAAAACAAAATATATATATATATATTTTTAGCAATAGAACACAGAGGGAGTGTGTTATCATGTAATAACATCACGGCTGTAATTTGGTCGCTGTAGATCATCACAGCCATGATGTTATACTCGATAACACATGACCTTGAGTGTTCTATTGCTTTTATACAACAGTTAAATAAATAAAGTAAGAAATAAATAAATTGGGCCGTGAACGCGGCATTTAATATGTTTTTATGTTAACAGTTCCTTCCGACAAATTATAGTTCCTTAACAAGCAGCTCATTGCTACTTCAGAGTAACGAGCTCTGCTCACTCGTTGCACAGCTGGCAGTTCGTTCTCCAGCTCCTTACACTAAATTCCAAAACTGTCATTACCACTGAGCAGGCTTTTTATTGCGGCAGTTTTATGGCTCGGTCCGATTTGGTCAGACTCTTAAGATGAGACTACACGTTTGGCAAATTGTATTCGGTTAATTTCTGGCTAATTTCAGGTTGTTTAGGTGTTCTTCATCTCACAGCTGGTGACTGAAAAGCTTGCTCAGTGGTAATGACAAGTTGGGAATTTAGTGTATTCTCATCTTCAGAGTCTGACCAAATCAGTTGTCGGTCAAATGTTGTCTTGAAAGTATCCATTTTCTGTTTGTGCACGAAGTAAGAAGTAAAAACGTTCAAATGGCTTGAGCATCTCCTACAGCTGTCAATCTTGTTGCTTAGCAACGGCGTCTTAGCGGAGTGATAAAGTGTTTGTGAAAAACCTGTGATTTTATGGCGAAATATCAGCACGGACATACGGACAATAATTTATATATATGCGAACAAAAGTATTGGCACACACCTCTTAAATATTAAATTATAAGTGGATCATTCTAAAGAGCTCCCTGAATTCCAGCATGGTACTGTAAGAGGATTCCACTGTTGCAAAAGTCCTGAAACTTCTTTCTCCTAGATATTCCACGATCAACTGTGAGTGTCATTATTGACAACTGGAGGCATTTAGGAACCATAGCAACTCAGCCACAAAGTGTCAGACCATGTAAAGTTACAGAGCGGGTCACTGAGTGCTGAGGCGCATAGTGCATAAAAGTTGCCAACGCTCTGCTGACTCAATAATGCCAGAGTTCCAAACCTCGTCTGGCATCAACATCAGCTCAAAAACTGTGCACCAGGAGCTTCACGCAGGGTTTCCATGGCCCAATAGCTGCATGCAAGCCTTACATCACCAAGCACCTTTAGGATGAACTTGAATAGAGATTGCAAGCCAGGCCCTCTCGTCCAACATCAGCGTCTGACCTCACAAATGCTCTTACAGAATGGAAGCTGTTATAGCTGCAAAGGGGGACCAACTCAATTTTATGGTTATGGGTTTAGAATGGGATGACACAAAAACTCATACAGGTGTAATGTGTAGATGTCCCAATACTTTTGTCCATATAGTGTATGTTTTTCTTTTTACACCACTGGTATTTACTGTTATGAAGGAGTCTTGGGCCATCACAATTATTTAAAACTATTGTTTGTAAAAAAAGACAATAGTAGAAAAAAAAAAAAAAGTTTTTCTTGTTTTTAAAAATTCCATAGATATCTTGCAGACTGGAAAGAAGAACGTTTTACTTCACCTCAGAGTAGCTCCAAGATTTGATACATTTCACTAGCACCACACCAGATCAGCACACTGTATATTTTTATTCCATTTTAATATCATCATTTTATTGCAGCAGCTTCTCTCTCACTCGATACAGAAGTCAGCCTGTCAGACAGCCTGGAAAATTCACACAATATGTGAGCAGTGTGGAAGTATCAATGTGGTTTTTTAATAAGGGCAAACTGTGAGATCTCACACCGTGCCGTCCTCTGCTAACTGTGAGCTTTTAGATTTCACACCTGATAACACACCAGAGACGCTTAAGGTGGAAAGAGAACAGAGCAAAAGAAAGAAGTTAATATGCAGTTAGTAAGTCAATAGTTTCACCAACCACAGTGATCTGATACATTTAAACACAGTAGAATAAAGATATGTTATTGGAATCACGTAGGGGCAAAAACATGCACAGACAAATTAATCAACACATTTATCCAGACACATTAGAACACACACACGCGCACACACACACACACACACACACACTGTGTTCTATGTGATATGGAATAAAGGACAAAATCCTTGTTTTTTTTGTAAATTTGGGGCCTTTACTGTTTGCATGTTTGAGCTGCATAAAACAAACAAACCCAATTACAAAAAAGAAAAAAAAAAAAAACAATCCACTTTTTAAATCCACTTGTATTTACATGAAAGCTGTACAAAGACATGATATTTTACTCAACTTATTATATAAATTTTTAAATTTAACTTCATTTTACTTAATTGTTTTTGTAGTGTTCTGCTCAGTGACAGCTGGGATAGGCTCTTGTAAGGTAATGCAAATACCTGGCTGAGGGAATGTGTGTGTGTTTGTGTGTTTTTTTGTGAATATATAAATAAGCTCATTGTGAAATGCCTGCAAAACACTCCAAAAAGGTTTGCAGATAAGCAATGAGCATTGTGATATGTTCAAGACACATCTTAAACACTTCATGCATTCATGCTTGGGAGTAAAAGGAGCATCAAGGAAAAAGGCCTGGTCCTTTAAGAGCAAAGGTGGATCAAAGCTTACCAAAAAATGCATCAGCAAATAACTGACTAAGAACAATGTTCCTCAAAAAGCATGTGCAAGCATTTTATGCCATACAGCCTGCATAATATCATCAAAAGATTCAGGAATTCTACAGAAATATGTATGTAAAAAACAAGACCATAAACCACAAATGAATGCCCATGACCTTTGACACCTTGACTGCCTTAAAAACGAATATGTTTCTGTCAAGGACATCACCACATGGGCTCAGGTTTACTTTGACGAGCTGTTGTCAATGAACACTGTTTGTCACTGCATCCACAAATGCCAGTTCAGACTGTACTATGCACAGTAGGGGCCAGATGTGGACGACGTTCAGAAACTTTAGCAGGCCGTATTTTTGATACATTGTATTGTTCTTGCAATATATGAAGCCATTTTCGATGTTACAGTGAAGGGAAACAAATATACAGACAGTTTTATTTTTTATTTCATATACTTTCAGTGTATATATCCACCTACATACATATATATACATTACCAATTTACACATGTTTATAATATAATGTATAATATTACACTTTCCACGTAAAAAAAAGCAAGAATAATACAAAAATCTTATTTTTACAAATAAAAAGGGATCATATTAGTATAACGTCAGTACTTCGTTGCAACATCACTTTTCATGCTATGTTAAAGGAAAGATTTATATGACTAATGACTTCTAATATTTAAACTGAAAAATAGATCATGTAATTTCTACTTTTGCCCTAATGAAATATTAATGCTGAAAATCTGCTGGAGATATGATTTCTCTTCATTTGCAATGATGTAGACAGTATTAAGACACTTTTATACTGTATGTAGATGTTTAATATTTGCATATGGTATCTGAAAATAGCTGCCATGTGTCCTGTGACACACAGCTATAGCTGAGCATCCTGTGGAAACTTTGACGAGTCAGCGGGGGGTTGTTTTTCTGAGAAACCTAATCAGAAGTGGTCAAAGTGGTCTGCAGAGATAGCAGTGCAGTAGGTGAAGGAGTGAGGCGTAGAGGAGAAGAGAAGAGCTGCAAAAACCACCAACGGCCTAAACAGCACCTACAAGCAGAGGCGTCCACTGACACGTCAAAGACTGAGTTTGAAAATACACACAAACACATGACCACACATTTTACATATAGTACGTCCAGATGAAAATATATCAGCACACGCTGTACACTGAAAATTCAGTTTTGAAAATATTAGCAAATGAGTTACTCAATATTGTTATCAACAAACACACTGCGTTTATCGTGCATGCTGGGCAATGTGGATATTTAATGTTTATGTCCTTGTTTTGTGAAATGTACTTGCATTCAACTCAAATTTAGCACAATATTACAGTAGATTGTTAAACACTAACAAACTCATGTACACGTACACTATGAGCCAGATTTACTCAATACCTGTGCTAAAATGTAGCGGCAGAAACTCACTACTTGATTCAAAGAGGAAATTCTCTGTAAAAGCTCTTAGCGTTCTGATGGAGGAGGCTGCTAAAAGATGAGCAGTTCGGAAAATCATGACCAAACATCGTGACCATCATTATATGACCAAAAGTATGTTGTTACCTGTTCATCACACCTATATGAGCCTTTTGGAAATCCCATTCCAAAACCATGGACATTAATATGAGTTTGCCCCCAATTTGTAGCTAAAATATCTTCCACTCTTCTTGGAAGTCTTTCCACAAAATTTGAGTGTGTCTGTGAGAATTTGTGCCCATTCTGTCTAAAGAGCATTTGTGAGGTCAGGCACTGATGTTGAGTGAGAAGGCCTGGCTGGCGATCGACATTCCTACTCATTCTAAAGCTGTTTAGTGGGGTTAAGATCAGGGCTCTAAGCAGGCCACTGGAGTTCCTCCACACCCTAAAAAAAAAGCTTCAGACCATTATTCCTCCTCCACCAAGCTTTACTATTGGCACTGTGTTTTCTGGTAGGTAGTGTTCTCCTGGAATCCGTGAGGCCAAGATGTGTCTTTCAGACTGCCAGATAGTGAAGCATGATTCATCACCCTGGAGACAGTGCAGTGGCAGCATGTTTTACATCACTTTAGCTGATGCCTGGCAGTGCTCTTGATTTTGGACATGTGTGCAGCTGCTTGACCATGGAAACCCATTTTATGAAGTTCCTGATGCACGGTTCTTGTGGTGATGTTTGCACAGGCAGTTTGAAACTCTGTAGTGAGTGATGCAACAGGGGATAGGCGATGTTTACGTGCTATGCACTTCAGCACTTGGAAAACTCGGTCTGAGTTTGCATGGTATGCTGTTTCATGGCTGAGCTATTGTCGCTCCTAGATGCTTCCATTTCACTATAATAGCACTTAAAGTTGACTGGGGCAGATTTAGCAGGGCAGAAATTTCACAAACTGACTTGTGGCAGAGGTGGAATTCTATGAAACTGCCATATAATGTATGTAGTTCATATCTGTCTTCTCTGCATTTGCAAAGGAATTTCACCCAGTTTCAAATTTTTGGTCCAGTTCAAGTTCATAAATCACTCTGATTCATCGATGCACATAGGTTTTTATCCAGTATTTGTGCCAATAGTGTGAATCCCTGAAATGCATATTCATGAAGGTAGGTTTGCTAACATTTGAAGCTCAGTGGAGCCCTCGTGTGCATGTGCAAAATGGCCTCTGTGCACCTGCAGTGCACAAAATGCATCAATGGCAATGCTAATATATTAGTAAATCTGGCACTGAATGACCAAAGGTGTTCAGATATTTAATCTAATGAGTGAATTCAGCTACTTTAAATTGCACTAAAATGCTGACAGAGGTGTGTTCAACTTCTTATGTTATCATATAGAAATAGCTTGTATTGTCTCCAAAGCAAAGCTCTGCCAATACAATGGGACATTCTGGAGCAGCCACACACAAGCCGGTTACAATGCCTGATGCCAAAGATCAGCTGGAGGGGTATAAAACCCCACCAGCATTGGGTTGTGGAGCATTGTAGCTGTGTTCTCTGGAGTGGTGGAGCTCCATCCAATACCTTTGGGATGAGTTGGAGTGATCCAGAAGTGACCATCCAACATCAGTACCTGACCGAACTAATGCTCTTGCAGCTGAATGCAATCAAATCCTCACAGCAATGTTCCAGCATCTAGTCTAAAGCCTTCACAGAAGAACAAAGGATGTTACTGCAACAAAGGAGGACAAACTCCCTATTAATACACCTTGATTTGAGAAGAAGTCCTAAGCAGGTGTCTACAAACTATTGGATATGTTATCTTTTATTTTGAGACATTATATTTTTTTTCACAGTTAATGATTCATTAAAGATCAGTTCCAGGGAAAACAACAACAAAAAAAAACATTTTACTTGTTATGACACAGCCAGAGAGAGGAGAGAGAGAGAGAGAGAGAGAGAGAGAGAGAGAGAGAGAGAGAGAGAGAGAGAGAGAAGGGGAAGATGGAATGTAGTGATTAAGAGAGAGAGATAGAGAGCAAGAAAAAGGGGAAGTGTGAGAAAGAAAGAGGGGAGGAGCATGTGAGAGCGAGAGAGAGAAAGAGAGAGAAAGAGAGAGAGAAAGTGGAAGTGTGAGTAGGCAAGGGGGAGGAGCAAATGAGAGCGAGAGAGAGAGAGAGAGAGAGAGAGAGAGAGGTAAAGAGAGAGAGAGAGGGGGGTGTGGAATGTAGTGATAAGAGAGAGAGAGAGAGAGCGAGAGAAAGGGGAAGTGTGAGTAGGCAAGGGGGAGGAGCGAATGAGAGCAAGAGAGCGAGAGAGAGGGGGGATGGAATGTAGTGTTTGAGAGAGAGAGAGAGAGAGAGAGAGAGAGAGAGAGAAGGGAAGTGTGAGAACGCAAGGGGGAGGAGCGAATGAGAGCAAGAGAGAGAGAAAGTGAGAGAGAGAGAGAGAGAGAGAGAGAGAGAGAGAGAGAGAGAGAGAGAGAGAGAGAGAGAGAGCAAAATATGATTGGTAAATGTCACAAAATCCCTGGAAGAGGTGACGTCCAGGATGAGAGGGGTCAGCTGTAATTTTGCGAGCTCGCTTCATTACCCTGATGTTGTATGTTGTATGCAAATAACTGAGTATGAATCACCTTTACATTGTGTATATTGTCAGCATTTGATTTGAGCTTTTTTGGTCTACATTGTTAATGTTGACAATTGTTAACATTTTTTATTAAATACTGAGGAAAAAGTTGCAATAACAATTCAAAAGAGAAGGACATTACAGTACAACAACATTGTATAGCCACATCAAGCATTATAAATGCAGTACTGGGCAATTAACTGACTGCTATTTACTGCATTATTAAGCAATAACTAGGGACAATAAAGCATTTTCCATTTTCTTTAGATGTATATTTTTCATCACAGTAATGGACAGTTAATTAGTGCAGCTACTTGCCTGATAAAGTTTAATTAGGCCATAACAATGAACACTTAAAATGATGCGCAATAGAATATATAGTATTATACACACACACAGCGGTGCTCTGAAAAATGTTATTTCACCCGAACTTGTGATTAATAGTGTAGTAACAAACAGCTTGTTGTTCCTTATAAACTTAAGTGCTACCAAATATCCGTTCAATGTTTGTGTCTGAAAATGCCTGAAAAAATAAGCTTCTCATGGCCAGACCACGACAAACATTCAAAATGAAATATTAGAATTAATTAAAAATTAATCAGTTAACTGTTGACCAGATTCTGCAAGCATACGTATGTCATGTGCACCAGAAGGCCTCAGTGCATGTACAAATGCAAACCTTGCTTTAGGCCCCATGTGTCAAACACAAGGCCAATGGGCCAAGTCAGGCCATGACACAGTCCTTCTCAGCCCGTGAAATGATTTGAATTTTCTATTTTATTAGCCTGTTTTACTCTGAGATGCACTACAGTCCTCAGCATGCACTGCAACATAGTGTGTGTTCTGACTCCCTTTCCCCAACAACAATCTATGGGCCAGTGGTTACATAAAAATAAAAGATGCCTGGTGTTCAAGCAAATAGAGATTTAAAAAATTTAAAATAATTTATTTTTATTTTGAATCATTTTTGAATAAGTATTCAATGCCTATTTTGCTACTGCAGTTTTGGCATATTTTGAATAAACAATGACCCTTTGGGGTCATGGAAGAAATATTAAGTAAATTGAAATAAAGCCACATCTGGTCCACGGATTTACTGAGATTTATTAATATGGCCCTTTTGGTGGTTGAGTTTGACACTCCTGCTTTAGGCTGACTGATAAATGAATCTCTTTGTGTTTAGTAGTTTATATTTTCTCCTCTGCTGTTTTGTGCATGTCTGTACATATGTACACATTTATTTCATTACATTTTTGCTTTTTACAATTTACATTTTGTAAACCTTTTTTTTTCACTTTTACTTTTTACTTTTTTCTTTATACTTTGATTTTATTAATTCTCTGCCAAGTAATAAACTGGTTGGGAATTCCTTATATATATATATATATATATATATATAGAGAGAGAGAGAGAGAGAGAGAGAGAGAGAGAGAGAGAATTGATGAAAGGCACAAAGAACTCGCTGGATGTGCCATCAAATTCAGATAATCACATTATTGTTACTGCAGAGTTACTTGAACTTTTTTAAAAACTGTGCTAATTTACTTTTCTAACTCCATGTTAACCTACAAAAACGTCAGTCAAGGATTTGCAGTCAAGGATTAACAGTTGTCAAGTTTGTAAATGTACACTGACAAGCCACTTGATTAGGTTCACCTACCCTTTATCTACACTCAGTGCCCATTTTTATCAGCTCTGTTTACTATATAGGAGCACCTTGTAATTCTACAGTTACAGACTGTAGTCCATCTGTTGCTCTGTATACTTTGTTGGAACTCTTTCACTCTGTTCTTCAGTGGCTTTTTAGTGTATATGTCCTTGCTTACCGCTCTATCTTACCCTTCTTCCATTTATCTGTTTTATTGCAGGGGAGTCCTCCAGGGTCAGAAGTGACCTGAAGAGAATTTCAGACACTGAAGGTGCTTCCTTCTTTGCCAGTGAACATATAAAATAATACATTTTCAGTGCCTTCACACTGTTCACCCCCTACCCATTTATATTACACATGAGGCTGGGTGAACCTGCAGGGAATAAAAGTGTGGAGGTGCTCTGTCCTTCACTCCTGTTCTCCTCCTACATGGCCTGCTGTTATTGTGGCTGTGTGTGTGTGAGGGGGTGGACAACATGGACAGGCTGCTGACTGGCTAAAGCTGCTAAATGAGAACCCTACACTGGTGGCTTGTATTATTTTAAACATCTGGTATTTGTACATTAATTGCTATGGCTGCATTGATTTAAAAAACAATAATGCGTTGGGTCCTCCAGACCACTGAGTAACAAAAACATCAACACCAGACAAGGGTTAAGCTTTTCTTTCAGAAGTTTCCTATGAAACACAGCTGAAAAGAGACAGTCACAGATGTTCATGATGAGTGTGGACCCCCCGTACTTACTTCGTGGTTAGAGTCTAAACACTGCAGCAGATTTTTCAAAAGAAACAGAGAGGAAGCAGGAGATCAAAGCACCTAATGTCTGACATCAGAGACGTGTCCTTTGACATCACAGATGTGTCCTTTGACCAGCAGCTACTGAGACTGTAACAGTAATGCAGCACATGCAGGCTGGTATAAACTATTAAAATGTTACATAATGATTCAAGGATGTTTCTGGAAAGTGTCAAGGATTATTCTAGACTTGTAAAAGGTCTTGTAGTGTAATTCAAAAATCAGGCCTTTAACACCTAACTGCAATAGCTACAGTCATTTTTAATATGTTTGGCTAGGTAAAGTAGCTGTTTAACTGTCAGCTTAGAATAATTTGTTTATTTCTTTTCTTTGGTACTGTCTGTTATAACCCCTGCCAGTACAACTTCACTATAAAAATGTTGTTTTTCTTTGTTTATAGATTAAATTGTTAGCATGTTTGAATTGTTCATCTGTATAATAAAATTTAGCAGATTTATTTGTATTGTACTGGTCTCTGCATTCCTTTTATTATCCTCTTCCATCCTTTTTAAATGTCCCTTCCTCCTCCTACACCTGAGCCTATGGTTGAGATGAAAAAGACATCAAGGGAAGGCACTGTAAATGATGCTTTATTTGGGTAGGTGTTGCAATTATACAGCCTGAGTTAAATAACTTGCAGCACTGCCAAACCACCGACCTCCTTCTGTAACATGGAGAAGAGCTCTTGAGGACTCTTTCAATCTCCAGATACAGCAAAGAACCAAATTTCTACCAGAGAGACTCAAAAGAGAAACATGAAGGAAGAAAAAACTTGAAAAAATCCCTGATAGGATTTCACAGATACTGGGAATTAAAATTCTTCAGTGTAGGCCCCATTGTTGGCCCGGATCTTGGAACATCAGGACCCTCGTGGATCCTGCTGTATAGAGATGGCAGGGGTGGAGTCTACTGCCTGGGCAACTGGGCGGGGAACAAACTGGTGGTGGTGGAAGGAAGGAGGGGAAGATCTAAATGACGGCACCTGAAAGCAGCAAATGAGATGCGTTAGTCAAGTCTATTTAAAGACAGGTGGGGGCCAGTGACTGGTCAGAGTACTGAGATACTTAGCATTGGAGTCTCCCTGTTAGAACTTAAAGCTTTCGTTTCTTTAGCAAAATGTTTATTTTAACAGTTAGCATTCTATCATGAAGATACAGAATACATTTTTTTTTCTCTACAAAAATAGGTTATAGGTCCTTTTCAAGCTGCTGATCTTCAGCAGAAGCCATCATTTTTATCAGCTAATCTGGGTGAAGCTGTTACACTTTACTGCACATTTGATGAATGTCAGTGAAGGTAAGTTAACACATTCTCTAATGAAAACACACTTAAATATGGCATTTTTTCTGCAAATGTTAGTTTTTAAATATTGGTTTAACATATTGGACAAAGTTACACTATGTTAAATTTGATGAAAATTAAATGCTACAAATAAACATTCAAATTTTATATTTTAGTTAACTGTTCATTAGGCATTAGTTATTACTTAGTTACTGATTAAATACTTAGTAATTAGTAATTAGTAAGTCTGTTAAATTTCATTCGATATACATTCATACATCATTTGCTCATTAACTAATGAACTAACTGCTGCTTATTACACTGATAATTAACTGATGAGTGTGTTTACTCATGTAACAATTACTAAATCTCTTAATCTACTGGTTTCTTGTTATTAATCAATTGCTTCTTTGTGTCTCTACTAGAAAGTGATCATTTTATTACTAATTATATTACAAAATCATGATTAAGACAAGACTAGTAATGGATTAATCTTTTCTTTACTTGTTTTTATTTCCCTTCCAGGCTTATTAAGAGGACTAAGTCATTACTATCAAGTTCTCATATCACTTCTTTACAGTATTAAACACATTTAGCAGTTCATTAGCAGTGTAATAAGCTGCTTTGCATTTCTCTAAGAGGAAAATCCAACAAAATAGTGATGAGTGTGATGAGTGCTCTGCACCGTAAACCACTATTATTAAACTTAATTTCTAATTGATTTTCTTTCAGAAGCTTCTATTGAAACAGTGGTTCCGTGTGCTGAAAACTGGTAAATACAAAAGTGTGGACCGTCTTACTGATTCTGTGGTTAGAGTCTAAAAGCTGCAGCAGATAATGATCTTTCAAAACAGAGAAAGGAAGCAGTAGATGAAAGCGCCTAATGTCTGACATCAGTCTTTGACCAGAAACTACTGAGATTGTGAGAGTCTTGCAACACTTGTAGTGTTGATTTTGAGTAAGACACAGAGGAGGCCATGACTCCACTGAGAGAAGTGCTCTTTATTAAACACACCAGCAGAAAGACATACAGAACACTGAACTCTGAGATCACCACCGGCCACAGGCTTCACCCCCAACTAAACTCACTCCCCAACACCGAACACCACATAAAACTTGTACACATAATTTAAACTAACAAACAATAATAAACAACACAAATAGTCAGTTATCAGGAGGACGCACATCTACTGTGAGCCTGTCCACTTAGCCGCCTGTCTGGTCAAGCCTACAATGTATGTAGGCTTATAATTTGTTAATTTGTTACATAATATTTCCAGAATGTTTTAGGATTATTCTAGACTTGTATGACGGTTGACTGAAGGATCTTGTAGTGTGATATAAAGGTTAAGCAGTGCCAAACCACATTACTCATTCTTTAACATGGTGAAGTGCATGAAGACATTCTCCATCACCAGATGCATGAAATTAACATGAACATAAAATCACAAAAAAACAGTAAACATGAAAAAAGGAACACAGTTTCAAATTTTCATCACTGATGTACAGTGGGAGCAAAAGTGACTAGATGTTCTAAATCCTCTGCATTGTACGCCTACCTCTCTCTCTCTCTCTCTCTCTCTCTCTCTCTCTCTCTCTCTCTCTTTCTTTCTTTCTTTCTCTCATTTAAGCTGGAACTACAGATGCCTTAAAGAGTCAAATGTGTTGACAGCGTTAAGAAAATTAGTGGCATTAAGTTGTATTGTGGAAACGCATTATTAACACATTAATTGCAGTGAAAGACCCAATGAAACTGATCTATTACCTAGAATATTTTGTTACTATTGAAATAATTGAAAACTGTGCTTGTAAACAAAGTATTCCTGATCGTTTTTTTTATAAAATAGTAAATGCAAGTGTATTTTGACTTCAAGTCAAGTTCTTTCTCTGTGAGGTGACACTTCCTGAATACAGGTGCTCATTGGCTGTTTCACTCTTGATTACACAATGAGCTCATAAAGAGACCCCCAGTGAACTTCTGGTGTTCAAATTATCTTCTGTCACACAGCAGAAACGACCTTCTGACTTCCTTTTAAACATTTCACTTCAAATAATACGATGCTATCTATGAAAATAACTCCCATCTGGATTCCTATTGCCAGTCTTTACAGAATAGGTAGGTTTTACAGGTTTTTTATTAATATTGTATTTCCTTGTTTCTCCTAAGTGAGTTAAATCTGACCTGAACTCATTTTATAGGTGCTGGTCGAGCTGTAGATCTTCATCAGAAGCCATTTTTATCAGTTAAAGCTGGTGAAGCTGCTATACTTCACTGCACATTTGAGGAGCACATGAGTGCAGAGCGACTGATTTGGTATAAATATAAACTGGGACAGACTCTTCAGCGCTGTGGGAACAGTGTTAGGAGGTGTAGACATTTATCCAGCATTCAGGCAAACAAGAATCTCACTGGAGGCAACCAAGGGCAGCTTTTCTCTGAATATTACACGCACGACTAAAGTCAATGAGGGAATATACTTCTGCGGTAAATCTCAAGGGAATATTATTGAGTTTTCCACAGGAACTTTCTTAACTGTGACAGGTAATCATCATATTTTCATCATCATCTGTTAATGTAAACAGTTATTAACAGTAACTTAAAAACCTTTAATATCAGTGGGGTAAAATGGGATAAAAGTCCCCTTTAAAAACAGTGTTTATTTACTGTGAAGCTAAATCATATCAGTGCATGAGTTTATTGTGTACAGGATGATGATTGATAAACCTGCACACAGTTAGAGGAACTGAACTGGAACAGCACACAGTCCTGTTTTTATAGAATAAAATAGAAAAATCCTGAAAAGATTACTTATTACTCATACTCTGGGGTAAGAAGCCCCCTAGTGAATCTTTCATAAATTTATCATTTACATTTTACTGCATCATTTACTGTCTTGTGCAAAAGTTTGGGCAACCTGGTCAAATGTCCAGTATTTTAAACTCAGCAAAAAAATATGAATAAATAAAAGTAGCAGAAAATTGACATATTCAATTGTGTTCTCTGTGGATGTGTAACTTATTTTCATGTAGAAAATCAACAAAATGGAATTTGACCATTTGACCCAAACGTTTGCATGCAAACCAGTTTATGCCAATATTTCTACTCTTTGCATTATTATTATTGTTATTATTATAGCAACAGAGCAATGGCATTTAACAGCAGTTTTAAGTGTTAATGATTATTAAACATGATAGAACAGATCAGATAATATAACTGAGCTTCAAAACTCACACAAAAATCAGCAAGACAACTAAACATGTTGTCTAATTTTAGCTAACGGTCAATAACTAGCATTTAACACCAGTGAGTCAATGTCCAGTGAACAACTTTGTGTCTTAATGATAAAAATCTAAGTTATATTTTTTGGGCAGTATGCTAAACGGGGGCCTTTCACTTCTTTTCTGTGGGACATCTTCCCCCTAAAGTCTAACTTTATATTCTTTATATTTACACTCTAAAAGAAAATAAAATCTTTTTTTTCTTATCAACAGCAAATGTTCTCTCCACATCACCTCATAATCATTTACTTTTAATAACTTTTCTTACATAATTTGATGTAAACATACAGATCAATATTAGCTAATGATGTAAAATTACATCAGTTGACCTCAAAATGTTTCTGGCGGAATTAATCTCAGCACTGCAGTAATGAAGAGAATATTTCTGGATTAATTTGACCTCAGCCATCTGACCTCTGTAGTGCAGTGTTTCCCAGCTTTGGTCCTGTAGGTCACTGTCCTGCACATTTTAACCCATCCACTTCCACTCAGTTAGTGCTTGTTAATGAGCTGATTAGTAGCACAAGGTGTGTTAGAGCAGTGAAACTGTAGAAGAGCAGTGAGACTCCAGGATCAGGATTGGGAAACATTTCTGTAGTCAATGATGTTGAAGTTCTAACATAATGACTGTAAATATAGAGAATAGATTGTTGATTGTGCTTGTATCTTTTCAAAGTATTGTCAGGCACAGGTTTTTATGCTACACACTAGCAAGTTATGTAACAATAATGTAACTTCATGTGATTTTTATATTACTGCTGGGTAGCTTCTTTTCACACTTTAAGTGAACCAATATCTTTTACATTTTATACTCTTAAATAGGTCATCCACAGTTAAACATTTCAGTGCTCCAAACTCCAGTACAGGGGTCAGTTTCTCCAGGAGAGTCAGTCACTCTGCAGTGCACAGTCCTCTCTGAGATCAAAGCAGCAGAACTCCAAGTGCTCTGGTTCAGAGCTGCTGCAGGACAATCCTTTCCTGAAATCATTTACACCCATCAGAACAGCAGCAGCCGTCAGTGTGAGATCAGCTCTTCTACACACAGCTCTGTGTACAACTTCTCCAAGAACATCCTCGACCACCACCATACTGGAATTTACTACTGCGCTGTGGCTGCTTGTGGGAAGATCATTTTTGGAAATGGTACAACAGTAGAAGTGTTTGTTAACTGTCATTTTGCAAACTTCAGGCACTTTGTAAAAACAGTCATTTGCAAAAGTTTGAACACCAAAAAATACATAAACCCATCCTCTACAGAGAACACATTTAATATGGAAGTTCTCTGTAAATTTTAGTGCAGAATTTTAAATATTTATTTATTTACTGACATAATGGAAAAAAAAAAAAAAGTATAAAATACTAAATGTGCCACAACTTTTGCACAGGTTATACATTATGTTTTCTTTTTTTTTAATAAATAAAAAGAGATGTCTTAACTTGTTTTCGAGTTGAAAGCCAAAATGACAAAACGTCATTTGAACAGGGCGCCAAAAAAAAACAAAAAAAACAAAAAAAAACAATGAAAAATAAGATATGGTGAAAATAGCTCCACCTGCTTTGACATGCGTATATTGCCCAAGTGTGCATGATTATTCATTGAATTTTGTATTAATATTTGATAGTGATTGAATGCGTCTATAATTTTGATCATGCATGTTTCTCAGCACGGCCTCTGGATCCTGTAGTGATCTGTCTGGGAACAGCTTTAGAAGTGTGTGTGTGGTTGTGATCTCTGTCCAAACCATTTTAAACTGTAAAAGGATAAACTGTGAACACTGCAGTGGTGAGTTTTCACAACAGTCACAAAACAAAATCCTCAATTTTTCATCAAAGTGATACATTATATGAGAAGTTCTGCTGCATCCAACTCAAAAACTAGAAAACACTTTCTTTTACAGTCATCTAAGTTCACTGCACAGGTAACAGGTCAAATGTGTGGTACAAACTGGGTATTTATTTTAGGCAACATGATGGTCAGTTTCAGCTTGTAGATATTAACTGTGTTATTGTGAGCTACAAACTCCACAATGCTGTGTAACTATTTTGGGTAAAATAATGACTAAATTACATTGTAATGCATAACTATGCAGATAAATGACACAGTAAAATACTCATAATTAGATATTTATTTGGAGTAATAAGGTGGTAAAGGGAAACACTCAATTTAATTTTAATGAGACATGTTTGAGGAGCAAAGTAAATCGGAGTTGCAGGTAGTTTTATGAGGTAAACAGTATTATTTATTATGTACCTGTGTGTAACCTAAAAATGAAACAGAAATTTTAAATAAATTTTAAATAAACCAGTATTTCTTACTGTGGTTTTACTGGGTATTTATTATTTACACTTTTCTGATTTTTCTGATTTATTTATTTCCTGTTTAATTGTGTGAAATTACAATTATTATCCAGTTATTATATGTTTAACTACATGATTTTTCAGTTTAATGGCTAGAACTTAAGAATTTTGGTGTAAATTAATCATAGTACTTGTCACATTCTTACCCATAGTAATTATCTAGTACTTTGGAGCTCATCCAGTAAACAGCTGGAACATGTTGGCTATTTTTAGAGTAAATTAAAGAAACGATCTTGGAACTCACCATCATGTTAACCACAATTATTACATAGCACTCTGGATATTTCATACTTTCCTGCTTAATACCAAGAATTGAGGAGACTGTAAAAGACAACATTACCAGGGACATTATTTAGAACCTTAACCCTAAACTAATTAGCAATTAAGTAAGTAAATAAATATATACTTGTTACAATAAAAATGCATGTATGTTTGTGCACAAGTTCAAAAATTAAAGTGCCCAAAAAGTGTTCTACGTCATAATAGCTTAAACAGTGTGGATTTAATATTACAGTTTATTCACAAAACACTTTAAGATATTTTTATCAGTATGAAAAATTAAGTGAACAAGACATTATTTAATGATAAATAATATATAATTAGTAATTATTTACATACATTGATTTTTTTGGTCAGGGTATCTGACATGAGCTTTGATCTTCAGTTTTACAATATGAATTACTGAATATTAATTTTATAATTAATAACAATTTCATTTTTATGTTATACAGTTTTTTCAGTCATTCTACATTAATTTACAGCTACGTAAACTACAGCTACATAAGTCTGTACACATTTCTTATTTTTTGAACTAACATATTGCACTCATTTTATACATGTGTCTGCAAACAAACTGATTCTGTGTTATTAAAAATAGTGATTCAAAACTTTTGAATGTAGTGAACGTGTGAAAATGCAGCAAACATGATAAAGATAAAGATTCTGACCTGCTTTAATTTGTAATTTTTCAGAGAAACTTAAAGTCTCAGTCAAAGAGAAGACGACCAAACAGGTACTGCTTTAGTGCCTTTATTACTGACATTACATGTACAAAATCAATGATATATAAGAGCTCTTATTTAAACTCTCATGTCTGTTACTGCAGGATGATGAGTTATGCAGCCTTAAATTTCCATGCAAAGAAAACTAAAAGAGGAAGAGGGAAACGAGAACAGCCACAAGAAGACACTCTGTATTCTGCACTGAGGTGCTCCTCTATTAATGACCGCAGAGTAACTCGTTAACTGTAACTCATTAATTTTCTTTTACCCATTTTTAATAAAAGTGAAGCTTAGAGAAGTTCTACCTGCAGTGCATCATTATCTGCACATTCAGTGTGGTGGAGGAGGTGGAGTGAGGTACTCTGATAACAAAGAAACTGACTGAAAATAAAACTCCATGTCAGGTTTGTGTTTCTCAACTTCAGCATAAATAGAACATCTGCTCTCATAAAAAGTTTTCATTGTGCCTAGCAATACAAAACTATCAGTGAGAGTAGGGTCTTTATGAGATGGTGAGTCATTAGGATAAATGTCTGTGTAGGGAAGATCTGTGATGAAACATTAATGCTTTATTCTTCCATGTTTTTATTACTACATAATATTCACCTAAATTAAAGCTGTTGCTTCTTTTAATTTGACTTTTACTGAAATACTTCAGAAATGTAATTTACCTCTGTATTTGTTTACAATTTGTCAGCACATTTGTTCATTTTCTAATACATACCGGTTACATATTCCTTCTGAATATTAGAGTCAGTTTCTAATGTCAAAAAAAAATATTGTTCATGATTTTCTTTGTTATTATCCTTTAAAGCTAAATTCAACTGATTTCCATTTAGTTCTTTCATTAAGATGTTAACAATGTTATAATTTTTGCAATTAGTTACTCTGTGATTTCACAGTACATCATTATGGGGGGTGGGGTGGGGGGTGACATTTGCTTAGGGCCCTCAAAAGGCTACAGCTGGCCTTGTGAATGACTAACCTCCTCCAGGGCCGGCTAACTTCATGATTATCATCCTGCTTTTTCTCTTCTTTATTAAAGGACCTGTATCCTGCGTTTGTCCTGTATTGTATCTTTTACCCTGAAGTCCACTTATTACACATGTATGGTTTTATGTACTAAAAGCACTCATAGTTTATTTTTGCATGAGTGTTTTCCAACTTCTGTTCTTCCCTTAGAATTAAACAGGCTGTGCCATTAAAATTGAGATATGCAAATTATCTCCATTCTAATTAGCTGTCCTTTTTATAACATCACAAAAACAGTGAACAGCATTTCCATGTATGGACTTTATGGGCTGGAGAGTGAAAGTTGAAACTTTAACTCTATTTATATACCAGATCAAACCGTTTTATTAGAAAAAAAAAAGTGAGGTAAATTCAGTTTTCCATGATTTGGGCCCTAAGAAATACACAGGTCACATGAAAGTCAATTTTGGCATTTTTTTTACAGTGAGGTTTGGTGAAAGTTCTGGCAAAATCTAACGTGAATGATATGAGTGAGTGAGTGAGTGAGTGAATGACTGAGTGAGAGAGTGAGTGAGTGAGTGAGTGAGTGAGTGAGTGAGTGAAATGCACAGAGTTCCACAAGGTGCTTCTGTAAGCTATTTTCTAAAAGCTCAACTCTAAATGGGCCGACTGTTAATTCTTGTAGTATTAGAGACATTTCATATGTTTTAGCATTACCTGTTTTAATGACTATAAGAAGGTAAAATGCTGAAAATTGAACATACTATTGACTAATGAATGTGATCATCGTCTTGTGAATGAGATCAATAATTATGAATTACTGTGAAAGGTCAGACAGGAAAACTGCCTCATTTGATTGTAATATGACCCTTCAATAGGAGAATGTGCATAAGTTACTTTCTACAGGCCTCTCAGCCCAAGACTGTTTCCTGCTCCATCAGTCCCTGGTACTGGTACTTGAGGTACTCTGCAGTCAGAAGGTAAATGTACATCAAAATTATTTATGAAAAAAATTCAGTGCTTCAAAAATGCCTATGACCACTTTATTTCTTTAATTCTTCTGCCTGTATAACAGACCAAAAACAGCCGAGAAGAACACTTTTCATGTTACACCCACTTTGATCAGCAGAGGGCAGTTTTGCTAGTCACTTAATCTGCTGCTCCTTATGTGGTCAAAGCTGAGAAACTTTATTAAAGATGCTATTAATCAGCAAACAGAATGAACGTGAAATCAGAATGAAATCAGACATTTTAAAGCTCTTTTTAAATACGGACTCTGATCATCAAAGTCATGATAATAAATAAAAGGGATCTTATTAATCAAGAAACACAACAGTTTACAGTGTCACACTTTTACTGAAACAAATGGTTAAAATAATATTTCTGTGAAGCCTTTCTTGTCTGGCCTGCTTCAGATCAATGAAGTCTGATTGATGAGAATCTCTCAAAGTGTGGCTGCAGGTATGTTTACATTGTTTTTTCTATTTTTTATCTGACATTTTAAAGTTCTTGTAAGTGGACTATTATTTTAAGTTCTCTAGTTTGCCATTAGAATGTGAAAAAGCCTGTTGTTGCCAGTAGGAGGCAGTGTGAGCATTGGCTGTGCTCTGGGTATCTACTGTGGTTTCATAATTCTTTCCTCTCAGGTAATGTATTTTGGAGGAATATGTGAGATTATTGGAGTTAAACTTGTTTCTCAAACTCCCAACTTTGATTTCTGTTGAATTCCACCTATTTTTAATTAAATATTTGAGATGTGAACAAAGTCCTTCAGGCTGGTTGATGTGAATTTTTTAATTGAAGTAATAAGTTGACTAATGAGTTTGTTTTCTCTACAGAATGTACAGAATCAGCAGAAAGAGTTCTTACATCAACACAGAAGAGTGGCAGCACTTTACTGCCTATTTTTAAAGTAATTTATTTTTAAAACTAACAATAGAATAAGATATCATCTTATATTTAATAATATTACTGATTATGCATTATAAAGATGTCTTAGATCCCGGCGTGTACAACTTCACCATGAACATATTTAAAAAGATACATTTCAGGCCAAAACATCTCAAAACTGTTCTGACTTTTTCATTGATCATGCAACATACATATTTGTTACCAATTCATGTAGTAACTTTCTGCTGTAGCTTTAAGAGGCTTTTTAATAAGAGGCCAAGGAACTTCTTGTGGCCAAACATGAATGAAAAGAACGGTAGACAGAAAAAAGACCCTGTGACAGGCAATGAGCTTAATCTCCTGAGCCCAGCCAGCTAATACAGTGTGCTGCTGTCGTTAATTATTTCCTTTCCAGGTCGTTTCAAATAAGAACAGCTACATTTTAACACAATGGCTCTGAATTTACATCTTTACATGATATGTAAGTTTATGAGGTTAAGGTTAATTTGGGGGTTTGTTCAGTAACTATGCTGAAATGTCATCTGCTATTGTCTTTATCGGCTGAGCTCTGATCTGATTCTGTCTTATAGATTCTGCTCAAGCTGTGGATCTTTCTGAGGCATCATTTGTCTCAGCTGAGTCTGGTGAAAATGTTACTCTACACTGCAAATTTGTGGAAAAGTTTACTCAAAACATTTGGGTTTGGTACAAACAAAGAGCAGGACAGGAACCTCAGGAAGTGGCAGTAAAGTTAATTACCAAAGAATCGACTACTTCATCACACAGATTCAAAATAGTCCAGCGTTTTTCTCTGACTATTGCACAAACTACTAAAGCTGATGAAGGAATGTACTTCTGTGGAAAAGGAGACAGGACCACTATTACATTTTCTAGTGGCACATTCTTATCAGTGAGAGGTAATAAAAATTACTGTTTTGTATATATACATATACATATATATGCATATACACTCATATAGAACTTTACAAATTCACAACAATAGAAAACTCATGTGAAATGTTTGTATTTTATCACACTCAATTTTTCATAAGACGTCAAGTCAATCAAATTGACACTATTGTATTTCCAGTGTTTACATTGTGCTTATGCGGATGATAATATATTATGAAGCCATAAAAAGCCAACTGATTAACCCAATACCCCATTTATAGTGCTACAATATTGCTGTATTTTGAAAACAATGTTAGTCTTTAATAGTTTACAGCCTAATGTGTGACTGAATAAACAATATTCACTAAATTCTTATAATGTCTACTTGTATTGACCAGGTGAACCTCAGTTTAACATATCAGTGCTTCAAACTCCAGTACAGGGGTCAGTTTCACCAGGAAACTGAGCCGGTCACTCTGCAGTGCACGAGATCAGAGCAGCAGAACTCTGAGTGCTCTGGTTCAGAGCTGCTGCAGGACAATCCTTTCCTGAAATCATTTACATTCATCAGAACAACAGCAGCCATCAGTGTGAGATCAGTTCTTCTACGCACAGCTCTGTGTACAACTTCTCCAAGAACATCCTCGACCACCACCATACTGGAACTTACTACTGCGCTGTGGCTGTCAGTCAGTGTTTGTTTTGTTAAGAAAGTAAATATGACAGAGGTTTGATCATTTATATGCAGAGGGTCCTGTGAATCCGACTGTGTTCTATCTGGGAGCAGCTTTAGGAATCTGTGTGATTGTGATCTGCGCTCAAGCTATTCGAAACTGCAGGGGTGAGTGTAGCTTAATCTGTTATATGGATCAGAAACATGTTGATCAGATTACTGACAAACTCTGTTTTTCTGCAGTTATTGGACTTTTAAATGCATGTAAACACACTCAGCATAATCTTTCTTAATTCCATCATAGTGAGAGATCATGATTCGGTGGTGGAGAACAAACCCAGTCAGGTACTACATGTTCTCTCATTCACACTGACACTGTTTAATTCCCATAGAGTTCTCTAATCTTCAGCCTTCAATATTTCCTATTCATCTCTACAGGACTGCTGTGGAGCTGAATTATGCAGCCAAAAGTCTGAGAATGAAGAGTGGACGCTCTGGAGACAGTGTTTACTCTGAAGTCAGATACTTCTCAGTTACTGACCTCAACAAGCACTGACTCACTGGACTTTCTTGTAGCAGCAGAAGTGAAATTTGTGGATATTTTCTGTTACTGTCAGCTTTGTAATCTGTATCTGTTTATTTGTGTTTGTGCTGATTTCAGTCAGGATCTACAATCATGTGCTTCACTTTGCTCTGTGCTCAAAACTGTATGACTAAAAAAAACAGTCCAGTTTGGTATGAAGTGTCAGTTCTCTGAAGGAGCCGAGCGAGAACAGTTTTAGAGTGTGTGGTTACTCACAGGTCTCACGTGTGGCAAATGCGCTTATGAGCTCAGATGGTGTCTGATATTGTGTTGATGGAAATGGAGAAGACGTGTTTCAGATAGTAGTGATAATTTCCATAACGCTTACACACACACACACACATATATATATATATATATATATATATATATATATATATATATATATATATATATATATATGCATCTAATAGTTTTTTTTATAACGTGCTGTGCTTCCACATATTGAGGCCATGTTTATATACTATACATGCAAGGACGTGTATGAAGTGTAAATGTTTGAAATGTGTCTTTAAAATAATTGCAATAAAATATTCTGAAATGAAAAGTAGATGTCTACTTAAAGATTTAATTCATATGTTTTTACATATTTCTGCTGAATTAATGTTGGTCAGTATCACCAAACATGATAAGTATTTCTACACAGCATATCTTTATTCATTTTCATTAAAAATCAGACTGTAAAATCATTTCTGCAGATTATTATTTCAACACTAAATTTGACTCAACATGGTACTGGACTCTTTACATGGTCACCCTGGATTTATCATTTCTAAAATGATAACTGCTGATGTTCTGTTAATGTTAATATCTCATATATTCAGGCAATTTATACATATATATATATATATATACATACATCATCTAAACCGCTTATCCTTCTGGGTCGCGGTGGGGTGCTGGAGCCTATCCCAGCTGTCACTGGGCGGAAGGCAGGATACACCCTGGACAAGTCGCCAGTCCATCGCAGGGCAGACAGACATACACAGTCACACACACTCAGACCTAGGGGCAATTTAGCGCGTCCAATCAGCCTGACTGCATGTTTTTGGACTGTGGGAGGAAACCCACGCAGACACGGGGAGAACATACAAACTCCACACAGAAATGACCCTGGTCAACCAGCCGGGAATCGAACCCAGGCCATTCTTGCTGTGAGGCAACAGCGCTACCCACTGCACCACCGTATATATATATATATATATAGGGGCGGCTATATATATTTGCTTATTAAACAACAGATCAGGTCTTGAAACCTTTCCAAGAACATATAGTGTCTTTCTTACATTCGCCTGTTTTTCTACAGAGGCTATTAATCTTTCAGTCAGCAAGATCACAGAATGTTTATCAGAAACCAAATTATTGCTAATAATACTGACATAGATGGAGCCAATAGGAACATTGTTGTGGCCAAACAGATCAAGTCAAGCAGACAAAAAGAACCATGTGACTTTTACCATCCAATGGGGTTCAGTATAAGACCCCAGCAAGCTCATACAGTTTGAAGCTTTACTCAGTTACACTCTTGTCTTCCTATTTGCCTTCAAGTTTCAAGTTACAGCTGTTGTTTTTCTGATGATGGATCCAGCTGTGATTATCATCTTACTTCTCTACAAGATGTGTAAGTTTCATAAAGTTACGCACAGAAATTCTTTTTATATTTAGTCTTGTCAATTACGCTTGATTTCAGTTTCATCATTTTTTTCTTATTGACTGAACTTTGGTTGAATAGATTGAACTTTGTTTTACAGATTCTGCTCAAGCTGTGAGAACTTCTGAGCAATTGGTCGTCTCAGCTGAGCCCGGTAAAACGGTCACTCTCAACTGCACACCTGTAGGTGACTCAAATGCAAATATTAGGATGTGGTACAAACAAAGATGGGGGCATGCTCCAGTGGAAGTGGGATCACAGTTGAAAGATAAGGAATCAGTGATTTCAGCTTCTTTCGACAAATCAAGATTTAAAATGAACAGAATTGCGAAGGGCACTTCACTCAGTATTGAACGTGTCACTAAAGAAGATGAAGGAATGTACTTCTGTGCAGCGCCTGGAGAGACAACAATTAACTTTTCTAATGCTACAGTCTTAGCTATCACAGGTAATATAAATAATTTATTGTTTTCAGTGTTTTTAACATGTAAGATCTATTTATTTCTTAAAATCAATTATGTGAAGCCATTCTGAAATGTGTTGTTGCTGCTGACCTTAATAATATCAATTCTAGTGTAAAAGTGATGCTTAGTGTTTTAATACCCATTGATGTCACTGTCACACTTTAGATGCATAATGGACACAGTGCCATTTCACTGTTTTACATTTATTATTATGTCATCATACTGATACATCAGTGTTATTCTACCACTGTATATATTACATTTTCCAGGGCAGTCAATCATATCAGTGCTTCAAACTACAGTACAGGGGTCAGTTTCTCCTGGAGAGTCGGTCACTGGGAATGGAACAGCAGTAGAACTGAGTAAATTTTGCATTGTACAACTAGTCACTTGTGTATATATGTTAATATTTTATCTGTTTATTTACCGTTGCCATCAATTAGAACATTTTAATGTAACAGTTTTTGAGATGTTAACAAAGTCAATCAGAGTGGATTGATATAAAATGGTAAATTGTAAAGAAAAGTGCTGACTCAGAATTCTTTGCATTGGTGATAATAAGAACCAGGGGTTGTGAGAGCTGTGCAGAATTTAATTCAAAAACATATATTTTTGGGTGGGGTGGGGGGTTGTGCATCTTTTCTTATAACACCCTGCAAGTATTTCTCTAGCATTGCGTGGATTCACTCAAAAACAATGTTTAAATACAAATAAATAGATAAATAAAAACAAAAACAACAATAAAACACAAAAAACTAATTCATGTTTTCGGTGTTTTAGAGATGTTAAAGGCTTCAGATTTCTGTTTCCTTTCACCACCACTATGAACAATTCTGACTCAGTATTGTTTCAGAACAATGCACCACTTCACAGCAAACAACTTTGTATTGTCTTATTTAATTATCCAAAAAAAAACTAGGAAAAAAAAATATGGCATTCTTCTTTATTTTGACAAAAAACAGTTTGCTAAACAGTAATAAAATGAACGTGATATAAAAGTCCATCTTAACAAAATTAGATGGCGAATGTATTTTCAGGCTTGAACTTTGTATTCCTGTATTCAGTATGTTTATAATTCCTGTCTTACAGAAGCTCCTGTAGATCCTGTATGTCCTGTAGATCCTGTAGGTCCTGTAGATCCTGTAATGCTGACTCTGGCAGTTTTCTCAGCAGTTTGTGTGGCTGTAATCTGCGCTGAAGCCATTTTAATTCACAAACTGAGGAAATCTAAACACTGCGCTGGTGGTAAGTGTTCATTATGAGATGATGCTGAATATTTTGATAGAAAGAAAATAGAAAATGGTGATAATACTAATAAGTTTAGGCTTATTAAACTGTATCTGGAAGTGATTGTGAAGTTTTATCTCCTCTACAGAGAAAATTCAGGAGGGGCCTGTGAATCAGAGGACCACCAGACAGGTACTCTTTATGCACTAATTCTTTAAACTACATTTTCCACTAAAGATTTGGTGGTTCGAATTTCAGCCAGAGACAAATCTGTTTTTTTCTGGTTTCTGATTCACAACTGAACATGCAAATTACTCTGTAGAGCTCTTTTTTAGTTCATGTACATAATAAAATGTACTGATAACTCCATTCAGTCATCAGTTAAGAAAAAGGAGAAGAGAAACATAAAACATCAATATAAAGAAAATTCTTTCATTTTCCAACCTACAGTACATACAGATAGTTATAATGTTTAGATCCATTTGCAATATAAATTTATCATTTTGCTCATAATCTCAGAGGAGCACAGCATCATCAGCAGAGCAGAGCCTTTAACTGTCAGCAAAATTTTATTTTAATATATACAAATGCTGGGTTTATTAAATTCTTGTTCTTTGTTCAGTTAAACACTTCTAAATAGTTTATTCACTCTGCATTAAGTTTTGTTCATTATGACCTAAAATGCATTATTAGTTGTAATAATGAAAAACAAAAATAAATAAAAATCACATAATAGAGTCATATGTAAATGTTTGGAGACCCCTGAGCAAATTATTATATAATTATTATACAAAGATTTTGTTCATTTTCTTTTAACCTATTGAGAAAGATCAAACAAACAAACAAAAAAAAAAAAAATAAAACATATAATTTGTCATAACGTTTTATGTTTTAGGTTTAATTTTAATTTTAATTTTTTGTTTTGAAATTAAGCTAATAAACAGTAATTGTGCATTAAAGGTGCAGGTGTGTGTTCTCTGTAGAGGATGTGTTCATTTAAATTTACTTAGACAATCAATAAAACATGTCTTTCGACCAGGGGCGCCCAAACTTTGTAACCAACTGTACTTTGTTATGCAAACTATTGGGCATGAATTATCACCTAAATTCACATCATATTAATGTTTAATTTTGTTCCTTTTGGCTCAAAGCAGAGTGAGGCGATTTTTGGAGTTCATTATTTTAGAGCTAGTAAGTGTTTAATAATCACTAATACATCAAAATGTGTTCCATATTCTAAAGAGCAGCTTAGTTTTTTATGGATTAGAGGCTAAGAAGCACTAACCAAGCTTCAATGAGTCGGTTTGTGTCTCATATTCTAAAGCAAATGTAATTTCATGCTTTTTTTATTATTAAATATTATAAAATTAAAATATCAATGTATGGCTCAAATATGACTTATTGAAAACTTCATGTTGTTTTAGCTCTTTTTAATGCTTTAATGAACTCTTTTTAGCTGTAATGGATTCAAACTTGAACTACACTGTCAGAAAAAAGGTAGTAAACTGTCACTGGAGCAGTACACCTGTTGTCACTGGGGTGGTACCCTTAAGGGTACATCTCAGTACCTTTAGCCAGGGAACACATTATATTGACTCCACACATCCCGTCTCGTCTCCAGACCTTTATTTTTACTATTCTGTTTTAAAACATTAGGTCATGAAAAGGTACAAATACGTACTTTTCACCTGGGAAAAACTTATTTAAGGTCCACAACTGGACCTTAAAACCACTGTTCTACCGTTAAGGGTACATTTATATTGTTTGTACCTTGATGAAAGAAAAATGTACCTGCACAGAACCTTTATTTCTAACAGTGTACAGGCAAAAAATATTTGTGAATTTTGGTAAAAAATAATTTATTTTACATGGACTTAGAGCGTTTACTGTGTGTTATTACATCTAATACATATATATATAATAATATAATATATATATATATATATATATATATATATATATATATATATATTTATATATATATATATATTCCATTATACATGATTTTCACAAAACAGACTTCCAGTTATGTACTAAAACAGGTCATAATGAACAATGATTGATACATGGATGTCTAATTTGAGTTTATTAAACACACGAGACCTTAATGAATGCCCAAACAGTAGTTCCTTACAATAAACTGTAGTCTTGCTCAAGAGCACAATAAGAGGTTCACAGTCTGTCCTGTATTCAAAAGATGTTTACATAAATATTTATTTTCAGTTTATTGCTGGAGAACACTAAATTAATATTCTAAATGATTTTAAATTGATTGCATTAGTCAGTGAATAAAGATAAACATTCTATAGAAAACTGAGGCTTTTTAATATCCATCAGGCAACTTAAAGTAGCTCAACAAATACTGTCATGTATTAGTAACAGTGTTTTTTCTGCAAAAAAAAAGCCTTTTTCTACTAGATCATGTATATTTTCAGTAGATGATGATGATTATTCTTACAGGAACAGAACACTGAGAACCTGCATTACGCTGCCATCCACATCAAAGAGAAGAAAGCCCAAAGGTGGGAGAGTGAAGAGAGAACAGCCTGAAGACATTGTGTACTCTCAAGTGAGAAGCTCCAAAGCTGCTGCTCAGCGCTCACATCGCTAGTTTCCTAAGATGATCATGAGTGAAGATTTGGACCTTTTCATGCCTCAAATGAGCTCCAGTCTTTTATCTGTAGCTGTTTATTTCTTGTTAGGTGAGAGTTCTGCTGATTGAAATAAAGTCTCGGTTCTCTGAAGGACGATGTGAGAACTCAGCTTTAGAGCGTGTGGTCACTGTGATCATCCACACAGACTGATGGTGTCTGATATTCAGCTCCATTCATAGAAGTGTAGCAAAATTTTGAGATCGGCCAGCAAACTATGGCTGAAATAATGCTTGAACGATCACAGTAGTGTGCTAAAGTTTGGGCACACCTGGTCAAAATACATGTATTGTTGATTTTCTAAGCGAACATAAGTTACACTTCCTCTACAGAAAACACACTTCTGCACATATTAATCTGCAACTACTGGTAAAAATTTTTTCCCCACTTTGTTCAACTCAAACTTCAAATGAACAGGAATTTTAATTAAAGAGGGTTGTTCAAACTTCTGCACATGACTATAAAACTTTGTTAGATATTTAGCTTCAGAGAAGTAGTTGATGACCAATGAGTCATTGTCTTTAATTAAAGAGGGTTTTTTTTAATGAGAACTTCAGATTTAACAAAGCATCAGATTTGTTTAAATCATTAATGCTGTCTTAGTTTACAACAACATATGCTGGCTTCTAGACAGCATCTTTGGACGTCCATGCTTATTTCATGCGTATGTCATGCTTATTTCATCCAAGACACATGGTGCATGTGTTACAACAGCAGGGCTGTGTAATCTGAATGGGGGTGCTAGACAGACCTTCCTGCAATCCAGAGCTGTGTCCCAGGAGAAAGGCCTAAAATTCAACCTTCAAAACTGGATCAGTTTATGTCTTCAGTCCCCACATGATTATTAGATGTTGTTAAAAGGAAAGGTGATGTAACACAGTGGTAAACATGCTACTGTTCCAACTTGTATTGGAATGTGTTGGGAACGAGTGGATATTTACAAAATCAAGTTCATTAGGTAAACCATAAAATATTGTTTTTTTGTACAATTTTAAAATTGATAATTTTCATTGGCATTCCACATGTAGTCCCGCAATTCTGGAATTGGCTTTGTATAATTTTAGCTGGAAGTGTAGTTATGACTAATTATTTCCAAACAGTTATTGGCACTCTTTTTTCTATTTTTCACTTAAAAATAAAATGTAATAAAATATGTAATTAAATTAAATAAATAAAGCTTAGCTTCTCTGATGTATCAAATTACAGTTCCTTGAACATTACTGAACATGCACTTAACACACATTTACAGAATTTTATATAAAGTCTTCTCTATTGTGACAAAACCTTGTATCTCTATTTTTGTTGTTTTTTGCTTTTTTGCATTATGCTTGATATTTGAAGAACATTCTGAGCATTCAGAGCACTGAAAACTCCATAGTTGTTTTAGTTGTTTTACTTTCTAAGAGTTTTTTTTTTTTTTTAGCAAAATATAACTTTTTCTTGTTATTGTTATTATAAAATGCTCTTAAAACATGATCTGATATTCTTCAAAATCATCCTCCAAATGTGTGTGTGTGTGTGTGTGTGTGTGTGTGTGTGTGTGTGTGTGTGTTTGTGTGTTTTCCTATTTTTATTCAACATTTTTCAACAAGTGGACTATAATTTTAATTCCTTTGTTGAACAAAGACCTGTAATTACCAGTAGGAGGCAATGTGAGCATTGGCTGTTCTCTGGGTATCTACTGTGGTTTCATCGTTCTTTCCTCTCAGACTTGAGAGACTATAATGAATATAAGCCACGCCTTCTGTCTCATTTCATTTCATTTTTCAGTTTTACAGCAACATTGTCTGTCATACGAGACTTTCTCAAATACATCAGGTCATTCTAAAATACATATATCAGTATCCTAGATATAATTCTATATCTACTCAAAAGTTTCTAATAATGACTGAAAGTATTCTCTCCTGTCACTATTGTGGACAATAATATATTGGAATGATGATATGAGGATATGTGTGAGAGGGAAATTCCACCTATTTCTGCATGATTCAATCAGTGAGATGTAGAAGTCAGTTAGAGTGTGTAATTGTAATGTGAATTGGCTCATTGTACAGAAATTTACCAATTCTGATTTGTTTACAGTGGTGGTTATATGAACAATGTGTCACAATATCTACAACACAAATATAGATTTGCCAAATTTCTGTAGAATGGAGAAGATAATATCAAATCAACTGAATGGCTTAATTTACATCTTAATGTCTTAATTAAACAGGAATTTTAAACAATTGGTGGAATATCCCTTAAACTTTAAAGATAGTAAAATTGTAAATGTTGGTTAGACAGGCAGTGGCATGAAGTGGCCTAAAACCAAACTTGTTTTCACCAAAAGAAAAAAAAAGAAAAGAAAAAAAGAATAAATAAATAAACTACAAACTATAAAATGCTAGTGAATGTCTTTATGGTAGCCTTTCTGTCCTAATCAAGTCTGTTTAAGCTTTATCTATATAGTCATTGTTTTATTTCAAAACCATTATGCTAAGTACAGAACCAAACAACAATGTTTTTGGCCACTTCATTTAATTACATACCACACATATATACTGTAGTTTAATAAAGTATGCTTACGTACTGTAGTTGTAGTTGTATAGTGTCTGTTGTAGTTGTACGCTGTTTTATTATTGCATGACCTCTGCAGTGGACACTTTAATCCAACATAATTCAAATTCTATACCACTGTCCACTCATTACCAGATAAAGAGGGGATTGATGTTTAGACATTTAGTGTTTCCTTCATGCACAGCAAGGGGGACCCATCGGGACCTTCTAGGCCTTTAAAGAAGAAGATGCTTGCTGTATTTAAACCTTGCAAATATTGTAGCAATACTCTTACTTGTTTACATTTTGGTTGGAAACAAAAAGGTTGAATTTTTGAAATGTCCAATGGAAAATTGTGCAGTAACATTTGTTTTGCACCACAGCATCTCACTATACAGCCAAATGAGCTTCTCCATTGGTTAGGACTTGAGGAGCTGGACTGAAGGCTTAACATATCAGAATAACTGGTTAACAATGATTTTCCAACAAGTGGATCGATCTAATGAGAAATATGTCACTCTAGGCCTTTTGAAAGTTACAGTTGTATCACTGACTATAAATACAAGCAGTCGACTGTCTAAGCTTAAGTCAGAAAACGATGGTCTCTTTACTGAAACAGTCACTGTAGAACGGCTACATGCAAAGAAAATTATATGTCTATATTTCTGTTACATGCTTCAAATATTAACATGGTTTGTTTTATATAAGATTCAAATGTTCAGGCTGGATCTACAGCAAAAATATTCAGGTGAACTGCCTTTAGCTTAGCGTTAACTTACTACTAAGAACTCTATAGGGGTGCTAGTAGAAGTCAGCACTAACATAATGATGTCTTTCCCCTGATTTTTCACCAAGTTTAGGTATTTATGGCCAGAATTGAAGGCCTACTACTAATAGTCATGGCTCCTCACTGATGAAATATATAATGTTCAGCCTAATTGTAAATAATTTGTTCATTCATTAATTTACCCTGTATGTCCAAAATTTGGTGGACACCTGCACATCCAATGTTTCTTCTAAAATGAAGGGTATTAATAGGGAGTTTGTCCTCCTTTTCTGCAGTAACAGCCTCTACTGTTCTGGGAAGGCTTTACACCAGACACTGGAACATTGCTATGATGATTTGATTGCATTCAAGAGCATTAGTGAGCTCAGGTACTAATGTTGGTTGATCAGTTCTGGATCACTCCAGCTCATCCCAAAAATATTGGATGGAGCTCCATCACTCTAGAGAAAAGCCCAATACTGGTGGGGGGCTTTATATATGATGCTTGGCTATAGGCATGGTAACCTTAGTTTCTTGTGTGGCTGCGCCAGAGTGTCCCACTCTATTGGTCAGTGATTTTCTGTGGAGATTTTAAAAGCTATCACCTTATCAAGGTGTATCAAGTGTAATGTTTTGAGAGAGCATGCTTTCTAAATATGACATTTTGTGGAACTACTTATAATAAAGCTCAAATAGTTTTAAAGGAGGTCAGGGGAATTCTGGTGGCCAAACATGAGTCAAACAAGAAAGAAATAAAGAAAAAAAGAATTGTGATATTTGGCAGCCAATGAGCTTAATCTCTTGAGCCCAGCCCACTAATATAGTGTGGCGCTTTTGCTTAATTTCCAGTTTGTTTCAAATAAGAACAGCTTCTTTTTTATGCAGTGGCTCCAATTTGCTGGCTCATTTTACATCTCTACATGATATGTAAATTTATGAACTCTACATTTATTTGTGTATTCATTTTTTTTTTTTTATTTAATTAGGAATAAAATGAATCTTGACTGTGCTTGTTGAATTTTTATCTGTTATTTCCTTCATTGGTTTAGCACTTATAGATTCTGCTCAAGCTGTGGATCTTTCTAAGGCATCATTTGTCTCAGCTGAGTCTGGTGGAAAAGTTACTCTACACTACGAAATTGTGGAAAAGTCTGCTCAAAACATTAAAGTTTGGGTTTGGTAAAGCAAAGAACAGGACAGGAGCCTCAGGAATTGGCGGCAAAGTTAACACCAGAGAGGCCACTACTTCATCAAAGAGATTCAAAATTAACCTGAATTTTAATCTAACTATCGAAAAGATCACTAAAGCTGATGAGGGAATGTACTTCTGTGGAAAAGGAAACGGGAACACCATTATGTTTTCTAATGGCGCATTCTTAGACATAACAGGTAAAAAAAAAAATAGTGTTTTGAAATTTCATATTATGTATTTAAAACTTTATTCATGTATTTCTTCTTTTACAGAAAACTAGATGAATCCAATTTACATTGTATTGTATCAGTATCATCATCCTAATTACAATAATAATATATTGTTTAAAACAGAGGTGCCCAATCCCGGTCCTGGAGATCTACCACTCGGCACAGTTTAGCCACAACCCTAATCTAACACACCTGAACCTGAAAAGTAAAGAAGGCCTTCAGGGACGTCTGAACACTAGAGCAAATGTGGTGGATCTAAATTTCTAAGGGTGGTAGATCACCAGGACCAGGGATGACCACCTACAATGATCAATCCAACAATCAATGCTACAATATATCCACATTTAACAAGGTTAAATCTTTGTTATTGAACAAGCTGATGGAGGAGCTCATGTGGGAAACCAAAATGGCTTCATTTCATTTACCATATCAACCTCAGGTAAATATATCAGTGCTCCAGGCTCCAGTATGGGGGTCAGTTTCTCCAGGAGAGTGGGTGACTCTGCAGGACAATCCTTTCCTGAAATCATCTACACTCATCAAAACAGCAGCAGCCGTCAGTGTGAGATCAGCTCTGCTACACACAGCTCTGTGTACAACTTCTCCAAGAACATCCTCGACCACCTCCATACTGGAACTTACTACTGCGCCGTGGCTGCTTGTGGGAAGATCATTTTGGGAAATGGAACATCAGTAGAACTGAGTAAGTCTTTTTTTTTAGGATTTGTGTACATTTCTTTTGAGACCTGAGCTTAGAGGTCAGTTTAAGTTCCATTAGCTTTGCCGCTCTTCGCCACTCTACTATGGTGCAGTACCATCACCTATAGAGGTTTGACTAATAACCAGCACGCATCACCACAGCATTCAAAATCCCACCAATAAAATGATAAATATTCTGTTTTACAAATCATCATGTGGCAGAATATTATTGCATAATTTGTTCTGCTTCGAAATATAACATTGGCATTAAGCTGAAATAGGGATTTATGCCAGGCTATGTGGAGTGCTTAAATGTCGTAATTCTTTAGTTCATCATCATCATCATCATCATCATCATCATCATCATCCACAGTACCCATAGCTGACAGGGGATTTCACTGACCACGGTACCACTTAGCTAGCCCAGAAAGAGTGCTTTCTTTGAGGGAAGGTTCCAAGGCTGAAAATGTCCTGAGCCACTAAGGGGTAGCATTTTTCCAGCATTCAAACAGTCCAGGCACCCCTTGCAGTGTCACCCAAGTGGCCGGCCCAGGCAGCCATGTAGCTGCAATGTAGTGTCACTTAGGTAGCCAGCCTGAGAGACCTCGCAGTTGGTCAAATTATGTTTTGACCACAAAAATGTCATTTGTCCAGATGTGCTCAAACTTTTGCATATGACTTTAGCTGTGAAGTAGTATAGTGAGTAACATTACAGCCGGAAGTTTAAATCCCTGTTTGAGGAGTAAAGTTGGTATTTTGGCTGCTTTTGGAAACTCTAACACTTCTATGAATGTAAATTTACAGTAGTATCATTTTCTAATATCTTACAGTGAGTCCTGTGGATCCCACTGTGTTCTATCTGGGAGCAGCTTTGGGAATCTGTGTGATTGTGATCTGTGTTCAAGCCATTCGAAACTGCAGTGGTGAGTGTAGCTTAAACTGCTATATATATTGTGTTATTGTGCTTTTGTAAATAATGACTGATTAATGCACTTTAAACTGATGTTTTACTATGATGCCTTAAAGTGAAAGATTTAAAACATATTATTATACAGAATACATGTAAAGTCATTTTTTAAAGCCATTAATGGAATAACAACATTTAATGTCAGACTGTGTGACTGAATCTGCTCCACAACAACTCTAAGATTCTCAAACACAGGATTACAAAACACACAAGAACAATACACAAAAATCTTGGAACTCTCTCCCACAAGAAATGCAGCAGTCTTCAATTGGCAGCATTAAAAACAGCTTAGAACAGATCTGTGCTTTGCTAATTTCATTTATTTATTTATTTATTTGGAGCTACAATTCATTGTCTTCATTTCATTCTGACTATATTTTATACTGGTTTCTATATGTATTATTGTTAGAATTTAAATAATTTACATATATATATATTTTCCAATGGTTTAATTTTCTCATGCTTTTATTTTTTTTCTTGTATGCTCACTTTTATTTGCATTTCTAGACATGGTATGAAAATATGAGTACAAAAGTATGAATCAATAATGTTTATTATTAATATTAGTGGGCCTGATTCAGTAGTATCTTTTTGTCATTATGTTTTGTTCTGAGGTCTGTTCCTGAGAAAAGTCCTAAGATAAAGTTTCAAATAAGAAAACATTCATGAATGTCAGAATCTTGTGGGTTTTAAGAAAAAATGATTAGTGAATGAGGCCCATTATGAGGCCCATTATGAGGCCTAATAATAAAAAGACAAAAAAACAGTGATTCAGTGTTTATTAACTAGTCTTGTGCAAACTGAATGTAACTAAAAGTGACCAGCACTGAGCTCATATTCTCTGATCTAAACTCTAAATATGACACTGTAACCTTTCTTTATTCCATCATAGTGAGAGATCATGATTCAGTGATGGAGAACAAACCCAGTCAGGTACTACATGTTCTCTCATTCACACTGACACTGTTTAATTCCCATAGAGTTCTCTAATCTTCAGCCTTTAATATTTCATATTCATCTCTACAGGACTCTGCTGCTGTGGAGCTGAATTATTCAGCCAAAAGCCTGAGAATGAAGAGTGGACACTCTGGACACAGTGTTTACTCTGAAGTCAGATACTTCTCAGTTACTGACCCCAACAATCACTAACTCACTGGACTCTCTTCTCTTGTAGCAGCAGAAGTGAAGTTTGTTGATATTTTCTGTTACTGTCAGCTTTGTAATCTGTATCTGTTTATTTGTGTTTGTCCTGATTTCAGTCAGGATCTACAGTAATGTGCTTCACTTTGCTCTGTGCTCAAAACTGCATGACTGACAGCCCAGTGTCAGTTCTCTGAAGGAGCAGAGTGTGTGGTCACTTTAGACATTCACACGCAGAAAACATGAGCTCAGATGGTGTCTGATATTGTGTTCATGAGAATGTAGAAGACGTGTTTCAGGCTGCAGTGATAATTTCCATATAATCAGTCTAAAATAAAGCTGTGGTCACTCTGCAGGCCTTTAGAGATTGTGACTGATAGTTTGAAACTGAATTCATGCTACACCTGTTCTACATCTATATATATAAACTTCTATTAAAAGCATTTTATTTATTTGTTGACTTTGATAAATTGAAAAAAAAAGTGCCAGAGCTTTTCATAAGTCAAAGTTTATTTAGTATATTTTTCAGTATGTTAAATTCAGCATATTAACAAAAATTGTTTATCAAAATGTGCAGAAGTATGTTCTCTGTTGTTTGTTTTCTACAAGCTGTGACTTTTAGCAGCCAAATAAATACACTTCACATTTCAGGTGCTTGCTATTGATATGCTGAATATATATATATATATATATATATATATATATATATATATATATATATATATATATATATATAAAAAATAAATAAAAAAACACAGCTCTGTGTACAGCTTCTCCAAGAACATCCTCGACCAACACCACTGTGCTGTGGCTGCTTGTGGGAAGATCATTTTGGGAATGGAACAGCAGTAGAACTGTGAAAAGTGTTTTTGTTGAGCACAGGCCTTTCTATAATGTTTATTGTTTATATTTTCCTTGTTTATATTGTGTACTACAAGGGACTTGTTTAGTATATCTGATCATACCTTTCTATTTTTTTATTTACATTTGATCCCAATTCAACGTTTGTAAGGCAAATCTTTACCACTAAAGAGACTGACAGTTCTTTATAAAGATGGAATTACATTCTAACAATGGTTTTGGCTTAAAAGTTAATGATATGTATCAGCATCAAAACAGAAAATAGAAAATGTGACAGAAATGGGTTTTGTAACCCACATTGTAAGATCACAGCCATGGACCATAGACTATTGATACACTATAGCCATTAATTCATAGTTTTGAATGCAAACTTATGTTACACCTGTTGAAATAAAGAAAATAGAGTTACTCGAAGTGATTTAATGTTTAAAGTTTCATTGTAAAGAAAATTTCTCAGATTTCTTTACAGTGGTGTTGATAAGAACCAGAGGTCACAATAGCCACATTTTACTATCTAAGACCATCAGAGAAACTATATATGTTTGCTGAACTTTTACTATTTTGTACTAATGTAATGTTAGTGATGAAAAAAAGGCAAAATCAGAATTTCTTTTTTTTTTTGTGGTGGGAGTGTAGTGACTTGATAAAGCATTGAACATTTCAGATTTCTGGTTCTTATTAACAGCACTGCGAACAATTCTGTCTGTACTGTGAGATATAAAAGTTCAGCAGCTTTGGGTGGAATAATCAGTAAAATATAGAATATTAACATAAATGTCAAGCTATGAAAATGTAACATGGAAAAGATTTTTTTGTGGCTTGAACTGCTGTGTTCATTGATACAGTATGTTTATAATTCCTGTCTTACAGAAGATCCTGTAGATCCTGTAGGTTCTGTACGTCCTGTAATGCTGACTCTGGCAGTTTTCTCAGCAGTGTGTGTGGCTGTAATCTGCTCTCAAACCATTTTAATCCATAAACTGAGAAAATCTGAACACCGCACTGGTGGTAAGTGTTCATTATGAGATGAAGCTGAACATTTTAATAGAAAGAAATAGAATATAGTGATTATATTAATTAATAAGTTTAGCCTCATTAAACTGTGTCTGAAAGTGACTCTGAAGTTTTATCTCTACAGAGAAAGTTCAGGAGGGGGCTGTGAGTGAGAGGACCACCAGACAGGTACTCTTTATACACTCACTCTTTAAACTACGTTTTAGTTTCTATTGAGGATCTAATAAAGTTCAAATTTTTTCGAATGAGAAATCTGCCTATTTCTGGTTAGAGCTCTTAGTGATGATGCACAATAAATACTTGGATAATCAGTCATTTGCAAAAGTTTGAACATTCAAATGACGTTTGGCTGATTTTCTAAGTAAGCATAAAATTAACACATCTTCAACAGAGAACAATGTTAAATATATTTATATAAAATATCAAGCCACATTTTATGTTTTTTAATATGTTTAATTCAGAAAATAAACTGTAATTGTTTATTACTCTCATTAAAATGTGCAGAAGTATGTTCTCTGTAGATGATGTCTAACTTATTATCATGTACAAAATCAACAAAACATGTCTTTTGACCAGGGCGCCCAAACTTTTGCAAACAACCATATCTTTTTATGCAAATTGTTAAGCCGGAATTGTCATTTGAATTAACATCTTATTAACAGATAATTATCAGTATTTCATTCCTATATGCTCTACACAGTGTAAGGTGATTTCTGGAGTTTATTAGTTTAGAGTTAATAAGAGTTTAATAAGTCAGTAAAACTTCATGATGTGTTCCAAATTGAAGTATTAAACATTTTTTTTCAATAATTCACACATACCCATATTCTAAAGTAAAGATCATTTCATTAACTTTTCATTAATAAAAAAAAGCCAGAAATATGTAAAGATTCAGCGCAAATTAACAACCAAATGTGGATTTTTTTATTAAGAATTGCTTCTGAATTTGTGATGCAAATTAACTTAAAATTTTAAATTTCTAATGTCTGATTAATGATGAAAAGATCATGTTATAACATAGAAACATGTTCTGAAATATTAGCGACTAATAATCCAGGTCATAATGAACAATGTTTAATTCAAGAATAAACTATATGTAATTTCAAGAAGATCTTAATAAAACCGCAAATATTTGTTTGTTTAAATAAAGTGATAAATGAAAAGATGGGGACAGTTTGGATCCATTTTTTTTCTGAAGCTCCCCTGATCATTTTAGAACACATTACAAACATCTTTAATTCATGTATTTTATCAAGCAGAATTCAAAGCATCTGGAAAACAGCACCTGTAACTCCACCCCTCAAAGGAGTTGATGCCTCAGTTCGTAATAACTCATCTTGCTTAGTTTAGCCAAAATCTTAGAATCCTTAGTGAATAATAAAGTTTCTCCATGGAAATTCACTTTTTTTTTAGTTTTAGAGAAAAGCACAGCACAATCTCTGCTACTCCTCTCATCTTAGATGATCTTTTCACTACCACTGATAGAAACATTGTGCAGTCATTTTCACTGATATCTTTGAAGCTTTGATACAGTTGACCACTTTTAAAACATCTACAAAACATTGGTTTTGACCACAGAGCTACCAGCTGGATTAGAAGTTCTCTCTCTGATAGACAGCAAAGTGTGACTCTGTGACAAAATAAATTAGAACTACTACCAGTAACTAAAGGGGTCCTTCAAAGTTCAATCCTCGATCCACTATTATTTAATATCTATATTGATGACAGAGCCATTTCCAATGTTGATTGTGAAGTATTTTTATATTCTGATGACACCATTCTGTACTGCATGGCTGACTGTATCTGTGCTGCAGTGCAAAAACTACTTTTGACTATAAAAGTGTTCTTTTAGTTCCTTACAATCAGCCTTTTACAAATCATAAACAAGTCGTAAATGTTGACAAAATATATTTTTGCTGTTGTTCAGAGCCTCTTATATTGATTTTAACACTTTTGAAATCAGAAAACTGACCTTGAAAGAGAACTTTGGCACATGGCTAGACGATAATATTATGTTAACAAGCTTACGCATAAGCAGAGGCAAAAATGTGGCTCAAAAGGAAAAAGATTTCTGAAGCAGTGCTGCTCTTTACTCTGGATTGTGGCAATGTGATATACAGATATGCATCTGCAACTAGTCTTAATTCTACAGACTCTGTATACCACTCTGCATTAAGATTCATCGCTAGTGACACATTTTCTCAGACTTGTTCCAGTGAGTGGATTATCCTTCAGGTGTCGAGAGCTTTTACTGATCTGGGAACATCTGCTTTTAGCTACAGAGCACCAGCGAACTGGAATTCATTACAGGAAACTGTAAAGCTTCACTCACTGGTGTCACATGAACATTTTAAACCTTTAGTCTTTAACCAACTTCAATCAGCCTGACACTGTTTTATTTGATTCTAGTTTACTTTATATATATTTCAGTGATTTACCATATTATTTACTATTCTTTTAAATTTTTTTATTATCAACTTTTACTTTTTTGTTATTGCTTAGGTTTGTTATACATTTCCATCCTGAAATTTATTCTATTTTCAGCAAATTTTATTGGTTTGCTATGATTTAAACAGTTTTTTTGCTCTTACATTTTACTATTATGATTATTTTTTAATTTTATTTTTTTTTTTCATTTGTACTATTTCACAATCATTTTTTTTCTTTTCTCTGTTTTCTTCAGATCCTCCTTTCTGAATAGGCTTACAAATATTGTAATAAATATATCACTGTTGTCAGAACAAAACCTCGTATCTAATGTAAGTCAGTGGAAGTAGACATTTTTCCAAGTAATTTCATGTTATTTCTTTTGGTCAATTCTTCATGAAATTTATATACAATGTGAAGTGCAACAGGTTTTTTCAAATTATGTCAAAAACTAAAAAAATGATAAAAATGGAGAGGTTTTGCTCTGACAGCAGAGATACATACGTTGCTTTGCTCAGTGACACAATCAGGAGTTCGCAGTCTGGCCTGTATTTCACAGACAAATATTTATTTTCAGTGTCATGCTCTAAATTATTTTAAGATGATTGTCTGAGTCAATGAGTTAAACATTTTAGCTGCAATAGAAAACTGATTCTCTTTCATCAGCCAACTTGAAGTGCCTCAGCAAATTTTTTTTTTCAAGTTTGTATATATTTTTCAGTATATGATGATATTTATTTCCTACAGGAACAAAACACTGAGAACCTGCATTACGCTGCCGTCCACATCAAAGAGAAGAAAGCCAAAGGTGGGAGAGTGAAGAGAGAACAGCCTGACGACATTGTGTACTCTCAAGTGGGAAACTCCAAAGCTGCTGCTCAGCGCTCACATCTCTAGTTTCCTAAGATGATCATGAGTGAAGATTTGGACCTTTTCGTGCCTCAAATGAGCTCCAGTCTTTTATCTGTAGCTGTTTGTTTCTTGTTAGGTGAGAGTTCTGCTGATTAAAATGAAGTCTCAGTTCTATGATTACAAGTGTGTGGCCACTATAACCTTTATTGCTATTTTCATATTTTCTGAATTATATAAAACACGGTCTGTAAAACTGCTACAGAACAATCAGTTTTATTTTTTTTTTTCTTGTTCTCTCTAGATGTGTTAACATATTTGTATTACAAAAATCAACAAAACATTATTTGACTGGGGAACTTTGGCAAGTCACTGTGTCCTGTCAGTGGTCCAGCTTCAGACTGGTGGCTGATGACCAGTTGGTCATTTTCTTTGATTAGATGGTTTGTATTGCTACAGAAGGTGCTGTTTTAACAACAATTTTAAATTAAATAAATGTAATTCTTGTGTGTGATGTTCTTCATAACTCTAAATAAGCAGACTGGAGATCTATAATTTTCCTCTCAATACAATTTTTCAAAATACATTGAGCTCTGTATATTATAAAAACACATAAGCATAAATAAAACTATTTTTACTTTTTCATTTCAGTGTCCTTGAAATTTATGTATGATATTATTAACACATCATACATTGTGTTAAACATTAGTCACTTGCTCACAGATGTAGTTTATTAGTCAATGGTGTTAAACTCATTTTCTAATAGTTTAGGAACAGAATACAGTCAGCTCCCAATTCAAAGATTTGGGTCTGTAGTTTCACTCTCCTTCATTTACATCTCATAATGCAATAGATTATATTATTTTCTTTGTATCCATTGATATTCATGCCTTCTATGTTGCTGTTTTCTGTTCAAAGCAGATTTCAGCTGGTTCAGTTGATCATTTAAGGAGATTTAGATTCAAGCATGAAGTCAAATCTTCTTTTTGGAAAACTGTGAACATGAAAATCCTGTAAAATTAGCAGCAGCGTATCTTCAATAGATAATCTGTATTTATAAAAATACCTGATTTTTTTGGTTTTGAGAGAACAATTCTAACAGGAAATGTCATCATAACTAATTCAGTTTTCAAAACTCTGTATTTTTGTTTTTCACTTGAAATATATTTAATATAATAAAAAAAATACAAATTTGAAGTTTTGTCTAACTTTTTAAAGCTTGATTTGTCCTTTACAATGTACTAAATGAATGGACCAACTAAAATGTTACAAAAATTATATTACATTAAAGTACATTAAAAGCTAAAAATTTATTATAACAGTACATTTTCTTTTCTGACATTACAATGTGTAAAAGATTGAACTGTTCTTTTTCCAACAATATTTTTCTGATTGTAACAGCAAGAGCAAAAACATACAATATAACAATATTTACATTATATCTAATGCCAATTTACCTATTATTTAGTTAGTTAAACTAAAATGCTGTCATGAACCTAACCACCGTTTTGTCTTTAAACCAATCTGTAATATGATGGCAATATCACATATCTTTAAAAGTAATATTTATGTAATTCATTAAAACACTAGTGTTGTATTACACAATCAAAAAGCCATGTCTGGATTACCAGTCTGTAACTTCACTGTCAGAAGTGTAACATTCACATAGTTACTGTGGCACATTTCAGTTGTAACATGGCAATGTGATCAAATCAACTGGATCAATACCGATTTCTCAGTCCCTATATGAAGACAAATCTGCTATCGCTGTGAAAATACCATCTCATTACAGAATGGCTTAAAGCCAGACTTTTGGATAGGTTACCATGTTGTTACCAATCATATTGCTACAAATAAAAGAATGAAAAAACACTATTACAACTATCAAAATACACATGTGATTATATGACTAAAAATTAAGCTACATGTGTGTTTACATAAACTGTAGTAGTCAAATCTGTCTGTAACAGAGAATACACCTCTAGTAGTTCCATCATTGTTAATGTTTAATTACACAGTTATTAGAGAGCCTACATATAAAGTGGGCCTTTATTTTGTTTACTATTTGTATATTTGTATATATTTTTTTCTTATAAAGTTATAAAGTTATAACGTTATAACTTATATCTTATAAAGTTCTTATAAGCAGACTTTAATATTAAGTCCTCTAGTTTGCCATTAGAATGTACAAAAGCCTGTTGTTATCAGTAGGAGGCAATGTGATCATTGGCTGAGCTCTGGGTATCTACTGTGGTTTCATAGTTCTTTCCTCTCAGACTTGGGAGACTATAGTGAATATAAGCCACACCTTCTGCCTTATCATGTAATTTTAACCCTGTTTTACAGGAACATTGTCATACAGGACACTGACTTGGTCATTCGAAAATACTTATCTCAGTATCCTGAATATTATTCTACATCTGCTCAAACATTTTTATTAATGACTGAAAGTATTTTTAGTCATCCAGTACTGTGGACAATGTATATCAGAAGAATATGTGCGATATGTTTGCAGTTCTATTAATTTATTTTTAAAATTTTGCTCGTGTTTTTAAGTCTCCCAACTTTAAGACAAATTCCACCTATGTTCAAAGTATCTGAGTGATTAAGTTGTTGAGATTTAAACAAAGTTATTTAAGGCTGGTCTGAAAATGTTGGTCAGGACTTCATCTCACATAGAATGATATTAAAAAGTTGACTACTGTGTTTGTTTTCCCTTTTATTTTTATTTTAATGCGTTATTTTCTGGCATCTCCAAAAAAGAGTATAGACAAACTACAGCTAATGTTCAACTTTTATTCATTATATCATTTGATATTTTTTACAGTGATTTATATGTGTGGTTTTTTTTTCCTGAATTGCAGTTTCTTGTTTCTTTCAAATTGATTATTATTGCATCTTTTAAACATATACATTTGTTATTACTTTAGGGCTTCTTTGGGGACTTCCCATGTACCACTCCACCATGAATGTGCTTTAATAAATGTATTTTAGACCAAAACATTATTTCAAAACTACAGTAGAAAAACGATGTATGTATTTGTTACCATTTCATGTAGTAACCTGTTGGAGAGAGGCTTAAGAGGTTTTTATAAGAGGCCAAGGAACTTCTTGTGGCCAATCATGAGTGAAAAGAAGAGCAGACAGATAAAAAAAAGATCCTGTGACAGCCAATGAGCTTAATCTCCTGAGCCCAGCCAGCTAAAACAGTGTGTTACTGTTGTTAATTACTTACTTTCCAGATTGTTTCAAATAAGAACAGCTTGAATTTAACACAATGGCTCTGATTTGGATGCTGGTTTTACATCTTTACATGATACGTAAGTTTTCGTTATTTAACTTTTTTGGACCCACAGTAAAATTTAATTTTGGGGTTTATTGTTTACTGTGTGTGTTGAAATATCATTTGCAATTGTCTTTATCAGCTGAGCTCTGATCTGATTCTGTCTTATAGATTCTGCTCAAGCTGTGGATCTTTCTGAGGCATCATTTGTCTCAGCTGAGTCTGGTGAAAATGTTACTCTACACTGCAAATTCGTGGAAACGTTTGCTCAAAACATTTGGGTTTGGTACAAACAAAGAGCAGGACAGGAACCTCAGGAAGTGGCAATGAAGTTAACTGACAAATTACCCACTACTTCATTGAACAGATTCAAAATAAACCAAAATTTTGATCTGATTATTGAGCAAACTAATAAAACTGATGAAGGAATGTATTTCTGTGGAGAAGGACACAGGAACACTATTACATTTTCTAGTGGCACATTCTTAGCCGTGACAGGTAATAAACTGTTTGTTTATGATGATTATATAACATATAAACTTACAACAAACTTTACAACAATAGAAAACTTTAACCAAATGTTTTTTATGGTTTACTTTATTACATTCAATCTTTTATAAGAAGTGAAGTCAATTACACTGACACAGCATTGGATTTGTTGTGTGTATATTGTGGTTATAATTAAAATGTATTATGTGTATAAATGTTAATTTTTAACACAATACTCTGTTTATAGTGCTACAATATTTACGCATTTTGAAAAGAAATTTAATTTTAATAATTCATTTCTAATCTGTGCTTTATAAATTCATATATTCCTATATCTTACAATGTCTCAATTACACTGACCAGGTCATCCACAGTTAAACATTTCGGTGCTCCAAACTCCAGTATGGTGGTCAGTCTCTCCAGGAGGGTCAGTGAATCTTCTGTGCACGGTGCTCTCTAAGATTGGAGCAGCAGAACTCCGAGTGCTCTGGTTCAGAGCTGCTGCAGGACAATCCTTTCCTGAAATCATTTACACTCATCAGAACAGCAGCAGCCGTCAGTGTGAGATCAGCTCTTCTACACACAGCTCTGTGTACAACTTCTCCTTTTTAGCAATGGAGCATTAGTACAACTGGGTAAGTCTATCTGTGTGCTTTGTGTTGTGTGTCTGTACGCTTCAAACTGTGTACAGTTGTTGGTCAACGATTCACTTCGCTGTAATGAAGATAAATCACAAACTCTAAATTTATTCCAAATATGACAGTATTCTAGAGCTGTGTGGAGTGAATTGATTGGCGCACATGTGAATTGATTGACATCATTGCAGTTTCAGTGAACAGCATTTTGCCATTAAACATAAATCTAAATAAAAAAGAGTGGCTTCCTTTTTATTTAAACATAATTGATAGATTGAACTAAAGCTCTGATCACCTTAATTTCTGTTATTTTAATGTTAGTTTAATGCAATAGCTTTATTGGTGTCATGGTGGTGCAATAACATACTACAATCAGTGTTTGCTTTAAACTTATAAGAAAGTAATTATTATAGTGGTTTGATCATTTATACCTTACAGAGGGTCTTGTGAATCCCACTGTGTTCTATCTGGGAGCAGCTTTGGGAATCTGTGTGATTGTGATCTGTGCTCAGGCCATTCAAAACTGCAGTGGTGAGTGTAGCTTAATCTGTTATATATGGTGTTATTGTACTTTTATTAATAATGATTGATTAGTAACATTGGTTAAGACCTATCACAATATTTGTCACATGGCACGATGCTAAGAAGTTGACCAATAAGTTTGTTTTCTCCAGTTTGTATTACTGTAATCAATTGTTCCCTGAAATATTCAAAAGAGTATCGACAGACCACAGCTTGTACAGAATCATCAGAAAGTGTTCTTACATCAACACAGAAGAGTGAACATATTACTCCAGGACATGGCAGCACTTCACTGCCTCAATAATAATAATAATAATAATAATAATAATAATAATAATAATAATAATAATAAGAAGAAGAAGAAGAAGAAGAAGAAGAAGAAGAAATATATCACATTTGACAATCTCTTAACAAAAGAGTAGTAAAATGATCTTCCAGTGTTCATTAAGTCAAACTGACTGTAACTAAAAGTGACCAGCACTGAGGTCATATTCTCTGATCTAAGCTCTAAATATGACACTGTAATCTTTCTTTATTCCATCATAGTGAGAGATCATGATTCGGTGGTGGAGAACAAACCCAGTCAGGTACTACATGTTCTCTCATTCACACTGACACTGTTTAATTCCCATAGAATTCTCTAATCTTCAGCCTTTAATATTTCATATTCATCTGTACAGGACTCTGCTGCTGTGGAGCTGAATTATGCAGCCAAAAGTCTGAGAATGAAGAGTGGACGCTCTGGAGACAGTGTTTACTCTGAAGTCAGATACTTCTCAGTTACTGACCCCAACAATCACTGACTCACTGGACTCTCTTCTCTTGTAGCAGCAGAAGTGAAGTTTGTTGATATTTTCTGTTACTGTCAGCTTTGTAATCTGTATCTGTTTATTTGTGTTTGTGCTGATTTCAGTCAGGATCTACAATCATGTGCTTCACTTTGCTCTGTGCTCAAAACTGCATGACTGAAAAATAAAACAGTCTAATTTGGTATGAAGTGTCAGTTCCCTGAAGGAGCAAGAACACAGTTTTAGAGTGTGTGGTCACTCACACGTCTCATGTTTGACAAACACTTATGAGCTCAGATGGTGTCTGATATTGTTTGCTCTCAATGGAAATGTAGGGGACATGTTTCAGGTTGTAGTGAGAACAGATCTACATGCACAGTTACTGTTTATTTACTGAATTTAACATATTGGGGGGGGAGTACAATAAAATAAAAAGTTATGCACCATTTTTTTTTTTTTTTTAATTAAACTAAATAAATATGCCCAGTGCACAGAAATTGGCAGAAAAAATGTAAATGTTCTCATTGTAGAGGTTGTGTTTGGCTATTTTTGCTTGGAAAATCAACAAGACATGCAATTACTGTACCTGTTTTTATTCTCATCTACATTGTTTTACCTTTGAGCTTTGGCTAATAGAAGCACACAAATTATTAAGGAAAGATTTTGAAATTTTATTTTACTTCATTGTTCGTGCTTTTTTTAATGTTTTTGATGCAATTTCTTAATTGATTTTGTTGCAGATATTTTAAGGTGAAAGCTAAAATTTTGTTGATTTTTTATTTTTTTTGTTACATGCTGCAAATAAATGCAAATAAATGCAGAGAAATGTGTTCTGAATGGATAAACGAACATGGTAACTAGGCACAACTGATGTTCTATTTATTATCATCTGATACATTAGATGCATGCATGTTACTTTAACTGAGTTTAATTACATTATCTGGAAAAAATTAAACACTTCAAACACATCAAATCCTAAATATATGTAAAAGTATTTTAAACAAGAATAACTGTAAAAAAATTAATTTATTAAAAAATAAAATTGATATGAACTGGTTTCTTACTTACTACAGACATATATTTTACCATTTATTCCTGACTGCACATACAAGTAGTTGTTTTTGACAACTTGCAGTTGTTCCACACAATGAAGCCATAGTTATATACTGTACTGCTAGGCAGAAATAAAGTGTATAAAAATGTGTAAATGTTTGAAATGTACATGTTAAAGACTTGCCAAAAATATATGCTGTGACGAATTGCATAGAATATACAATAATAAAATGTGAAAAAAAATTAAATCATTTAAATATTTTAATTGCTACTAATTTTAGTATTACCCTGTGAGCATTTTACATGATGTTAGGTTTTCATTCATTCATTCACTGGGATCAGTGTATTTTGGCTGTAAGATGATTTAAACGTGGTTAGATTTAGAAAATGCAACTTCTTATTCTCCACTTTATGATGGAGGGTAAAAAGTTAAACAGGTAAAAAAAAAACTGTCATATTCAACAGATTATAACTACAACAGCTGCGTATCATCACTGTCAGGACAAAACATTACATCTCCATTTTTAATTTCTTTTGAGAACTTCAGTTTAAATTTATATATATGGCTGCTTCTCTGTAGAGCTGATAACAGAGAGTATGACAACCACAACTACTGATAAGAGCTCACACAGAGCAAAGAGCACTTTCTGTGGCGAAACAGATCAAATCAAGCAGATAGAAAGAACCACGAGACTTTTACCAGCCAATGAACTTCAGTATAAGAACCCAGCAAGCTAATGCAGTTTGATGCTTTAAGCAGTTACAGCCTTTAGAATATTCACCTTTGAGTTGTAGCTGTTGTTTTTCTGATAATGGATCCAGCTGTGATTATCATCTTACTTCTCTACAGAATAGGTAAGTTTCATAAAGTTACCATATAAAAATAGTTTTAGTTTTTATTATTGTTAAATATGTTCAACCAAGTTTTTCTTTTTGACTTAGACTGAACTCAAGCAGTGGGAAATTCAGAGCCGTTGGTCATCTCAGCTGGGCCCGGTGAAGCAGACACACTCACCTGCACATTTGCAGACAACTCAAATAAAAATGTTAGCATGTGGTACAAACAAAGACTGGAGCATGCGCCACTGGAAGTGGGATCACTGTTAGAAGGAAAGTCGGCCATGATTTCAGATCAATTTTACAAATCAAAAAGATTTAAAATCAACAGAATTGCGAGTGGCATTTGAACGTGTCACTAAAGAAGATGAAGGAATGTACTTCTGTGGAGAGACCAGAAAGAAAACACTGGACTTTACTACTGCTACATTCTTAGCGGTCAAAGGTAAGATAATTCTTTTATTATTTTTGGCGTTTTCTGCTCATTGATTTGACTTCATCAGAGTCTAAAACACACTGAATTGCTCTTGTGTATGAAATATTATCTAAATATAAATAAACTTGCCTTTTCATTGTTTATACTTACAATCTATAATATGAGGCCAGTTTCAAATGCATTATTGCTATTACTAATGAAAATGTATACATTATGATTCTGTAAATGTCCATTACTTATTACAATCACAGTTGCTGTTTTTAAACTATTTTTATCTTGTAGTGACACTGTTACTATTGAATACAAATACTTACACTGTTTATATTATATTTTCTAGGACAGTTAAACATATCAGTGCTCCAGACTCCAGTACAGGGGTCAGTTTCTCCAGGAGAGTCAGTCACTCTGCAGTGCACGGTCCTCTCTGAGATCAGAGCAGCAGAACTCCGAGTGCTCTGGTTCAGAGCTGCTGCAGGACAATCCTTTCCTGAAATCATTTACACTCATCAGAACAGCAGCAGCCGTCAGTGTGGGATCAGCTTTTCTACAAGCTGCTCTCTGTATGAGTTATATAAGGACATCCTCAACTACAACCATACTGGAACTTACTACTGCTCTGTGGCTGCTTGTGGGAAGATCATTTTTGGGAACGGGACAACAGTAGAAGTAAGTAAGTCTTTCTGTGTACTACTGGGCACCTGTGCAGTATATGTGTGTTAATGTTTGTATTTTTTTTTCTTTTCATTTGGCCTCAATTCAAAGTTTGTAAGGCAAATAAAATACTACACAAGAAATTGAGAGTGCTGTAGAACAATAATAAAGGAATTACATTCTAACAATGATTTGGGCTTCAAATGAATGTTAATGACATGTATCAGCATCAAAACAGACAATAGAAAATATGACAGAAAGGGGTTTTGTAACTGTAAGACCATAGATCATAAACCACTGATACACTACAATGTTTAATCTATAGGTTTGAACCCAAAATGATGTTGCATCTGTTGATCTGAGAAGAAAATTAAGAAAACAATGTTCCACTGAGTGATTTAAAGTGAAATATTTCATTGTAAAAAAAAAAACTTACTTACTCGGATTTCTTTACAGTGGTGATTATTTCATTTGCTACCCAAGACCACCAGTCCATTAACACATGTTATCTGAACTTTACTCATTTTTACTTGTCTAATGTTGAATCCAGTTGAACCAGATTTTGTGGTAAGTGGGGGTTAGTGACCTGTTAGAGGCATTAAACACTTCAGATCTCTGGTTCTTATCATCAGCACTGTGAACAATTCTGTCTGTCCTGTGAGCGAAGAAAAGTGCAGAAGCTTGGGGTGGAAAATGATTGGGAAATAATAGAATATTAACAAAATTCAAGCTAAAAAAGTTAGATGGAAAATGTATTTTTGTGGCTTGAATTTTGTATTCATGTATACAGTATGTTGGTAATTTCTCTCTTACAGAAGCTCCTGTAGGTCCTGTAATGCTGATTCTGGCAGTTTTCTCAGCAGTGTGTGTGGCTGTAATCTGCGCTCAACTCATTTTAATCCATAAACTGAGAAAATCTGAACACCACCCTGGTGGTAAGTGTTCATTATGAGATGCAGCTGAACATTTTGATAGAAAGAAAATAATAATAATAAAAAAAAACAGTGATAATACGTATCAATAAATATAGCTGATTAAACTGTATCTGAAAGTAATTGTGAAAAGTAGTTTTATCTCCTCTACAGAGAAAGTTCAGGAGGGGGCTGTGAGTGTGAGGACCACCAGACAGGTACTCTTTATAAACTTTTCTACTGAGAATCTGATATGGTTGAAATTTCTTCAAGTGACAAATCTGCCTGTATCTGTTCTCAGTGCTTTTAATAATGAAGCACAATAAACACTTGGATAATCAGTCATGTACAAATGTTTGAACAGTCACAGGACACTTTGCTGATTTTCTAAGTGAAAATAAGTTAACACATCTACACAGAACACAAATTTATATATATATATATATATATATATATATATATATATATATATATATATATATATATATATATATATATATATATATTATTATTAATATATACATATTATTTATTTAATATGTTAAGTAAATATTGACTTAACTGTGACTCTAATTAGTTAAATGCAACACCCATATTGTATTTTTTAGCTATACTTTTGGAAATTAATAAAGTCTTATCTAATTATCTGCATTAACTCTTTTTACATAGAAAAACAACAAAATGGGTCATTTGTCCAGGGCAGCCAGACGTCTACAAACAGATATACCTATGCAAATTGTTAAGCATAAAAAATCACCTAAACTCACAGCTTTGAAATATATACTTCGCAACACTTGGGCTTTAATAGTTTAATGAGTCTCTAACACTTCTTTTTCCAAAATACCAACAACAACAAAAACGTTTGTTGGTTCACTGTGGAGGAACTTACCAAATCGGATAACAGTGCCAGTTTTGACATGGTCTGAATTAAAGGCCTAGCTCTAATAGTCACGGTTCTTCACTGATAAAGCTTAGAATGTTTTGGCTTTTTATAAATAATTAGCCCATTAAATTATATTTTGTATCTGTCTAAATGTTTCTAGACACCTGAACACCACACAGTGTTCATTACAGCTCAATCTGAAATGAAGGGTATTAATAGGGAGTTTGTCCCCCTTCGCTACAGTAACAGCCTCTACTTCTACTTCTGTGAGGGCTTTACACTAGATGTTGGACCATTGCTGTGAGAATTTGATTGAATTCATCAACAAGAGCATTAGTGAGGTCAGGTACTGATGTTGGATGATCAGTTTTGGATCATTCCAACTCATCCCAAAGGCACTGGCAGGAGCGCCACCACTCAAGAGAACACAGTTGCACTGCTCCACAGTGTGGATAATAATTTTAATTATTATTAAATTATTAATAATTTAATTATAATAATTATTATTAATTTTATCTCTACATGATATGCAAGTTTACGAGCTGTTTAAAAAATGATCTTAAATTAATTTTAATTTTTGGTCTTATTGTTTGTGCTACTTACTCCTGTTTTCTTTATCAATTGAGCTCTGATCTGATTCAATCTTATAGATTCTGCTCAAGCTGTACATCTTTCTGAAGCATCATTCATCTCAGCTGAGTCTGGAGAAAATGTTACTCTACACTGCAAATTCATGGTAAAGTCTGATCAAAGCATTGGTTTTGGTACAAACAAAGAGCAGGACAGGAACCTCAGGAGGTGGCAGTGCAGTTAAAGTGAAAAAAGCCCACAACTTCATCAAACAGATTCAAAATCAACCAGAGTTTTTCTCTGACTATTGAAAAAACTAATAAAGCTGATGAACGTATGTACTTCTGTGGAAAAGGAGATGAGAACTCCATTACATTTTCTAATGGCACATTCTTAGCCGTGACAGGTAATTATTAGCTTAGTGTTTTTTTAGGTAATTAACATAGACATCTGTAGAATAACAACTGAAAACTCTAATTATATGTTAGTATGACTTTTTTACGCTCAATATTTTATAAGATATGAAGTCCGTTTGACATTGTTTTGCATTTATTTATTGTGCTTATACTGTGCTTATGCATATAATGTTAATGTACCACGTACCTAAGCATCAACTTATTAACAAAGCAAAACAGTCTTACTCTTTAATAGATTACAGCCTACGTAAAATTAAAAAGCCAATATGCACTAAAATCAGTGTCTTTATTATATTAACCAGATCACCCTCAGTTAAACATATCAGTGCTCCAAACTCCAGTACAGGGGTCTGTTTCTCCAGGAGAGTCGGTCAGTCTGCAGCAGAACTCCGAGTGTTCTGGTTCAGAGCTGTTGCCGGACACGTCAGTGTGAGATCAGCTCTTCTAAAAAATGACAAAAAAAACGACAAAAATTGAGATATATTGGAAGCTTTCCATTGCTGGTTCTATATAATGTTTCATTGGTGACATGAAATCTAACATTTTTCTTTTTTTATATCCCATTTTATTAGAGCTTAAACTTTTATAGAGTAAGATTTTTTTTGTTTATTTGTCTATTTGTCATTTATTTATTTATTTCAGAAGAACCTGTGGATTCTTTTGTGCTTTGTCTGGGAGCAGCTTTGGGAGTGTGTGTGGTTGTGATCTCTGCTCAAGCCTTTATAACCTGTAAAAGGAGAAACAGTGACCACTGCAGTGGTGAGTGGAGGATTTTACTGTCTTTTCTTTACATTAATCTGTTTTCAGTTGAGCTTTTTCCCTCATAATAATAATAATAATAATAATAATAATAATAATAATAATAATAATAATAATAATAATGGGCCTCATTCACAAATATCTTTCTGGATTTTAACTTAAATGTGCTGTTCTGATGTCTTAAACCTCAGAATTGTTTGCACCTTTGTGCTCTTGAGTCTGCAATTCTGTTCTTACCGAGGAACAAATCCCAAATAAGAAAATATTGGTGAATGTCAGTGAGTGTTTGTAAAAACTGAGTGAGTTCATTGAGGTGAACAAAATGCTACAGAATTTATCACCACACTGCTAAATTTCTAACTCATTTCCACCTCAATATATTTAAAGACAAAACATGTCAGTCTGTCATCCACAGTTTCCCAGAGATGCTGCAAGACCAGGTATGTTACCTTAAAAAAAAATAATAATAATAATTAATTAAAAAAAAAGTTAGCCGACACTTTTTAACTCAAGACACTGGCAATACACATACCTGACAGAATTGTGGCTGTCATTAAGAAAACTACCTGCTATACCATGTATAATAAAAATAAATAAATAAATAAAAGAAATATATACATGTAACAAACTAATGGAGCTCCACCAAACACTAGACATGTCACAGTTACAGATACAGAAGAAAGCGCTGCTGTACTACATAGAATGCATCGCTGTGAAAGTGCTGATAAACCAGCAGGTTCATCTTTGCACTATACAAACTATGCACTATAGTCTACCACTAGACTACCAGCCAACCCTTTGCTGAATAGTGTAAAGAGTTTGTTTTTATTTTAGTTATAGTCTGAAACAACAAACAGAAAGCAGCGCTAATCTGTCCTGGAGATTTCAGCACTTTTTTGATGAACTATGATCATTTGTTGAATTATTCCATAATAGTTATCAATAGTTTTGTCTTAATTATCATCATATTTATTATTGGGGTATTTTGATAAAATATATACAAGAACATGCAGATCATACCAAGCATTTTAGTAACACAACAGAAAAAATGCCATTGCAAAATAAAACAACACTGAATTTCAGTAATGAATGTTTGATAGTATTTCTGTTAATAATACTATTTGTTTTTGCATTTATATCCATAAAGCATAATATCAACATAATAAGTCTAACTGTAGGTTTACTTTGTTTACACAGTTTTAAATTTAAATTGCTACATGTTTAGTGTAGACCCCACCCCCACCATTCCTCAGACTACATTTGCACCCTGGACTGCATCCTCAACCAGACACTAAACACAAGATAAAGAGATAAAGAGGCTGAAACTTTCACACCTCCAGAAGACGGTGTGGTTTTAACACCAGTTCATATCAGTGCAGCTATTCAGGCCCAGCTGTCAAGTCATACATTTAAACATGTGATTCACATCATTAGTTGACACCCATATGTACTATATTTACAAAAGTCTCTAGACACTCACTCATCTAATGTTTCTACTGAGGTCAGAGACACTAAAATGCAGAATTCCGCCACAAGAGCGGAGGTCAGGTACTGATGTTGGATCATCAGTTCTGAATCACTTCAACTCATCCCAAAGGTATTGGTTGGAGCTGCATTACTACACAGTTCAATGCTGGGGGGCTTTATACCCCTCTATTCGACACTTGGCTCTGGGCATGGTGACCGTAGGCTCATGTGAGGCTGGTTCAGAGCATCCTGTTCTGCTGGCTTTGCTTTTCTATTAGATTATACAAGCTGGATATTATTCAAGCTCTGTGTAAACAATGTAACTCATGTCTGCAATGTATGTATCTTAATGGTTTCATGAAAATCAAATGTAAACAAATTTTCACCTGCAATTTTTCACTTACCTTCGTCAGTTATAATCTGGAGCTGTGAGGTAAACATTCTAACTTGCTAACAAACTTACTTTCACTTATAAGAAAATAAAATACATAAAGAGAGAGAGAGAGAGAGAGAGAGAGAGAGAGAGAGAGAGGGAGAGAGAGAGAGAGACATCTTATAACTTGATTGATATTTGCCTTATCATGGATTTGTACTAATATTATTTATTAACTTATTTGTATGTTTATTTGTTTATTTATTCTGAAATAGGACTCAGATGAAGAATTCAATTTCGCACCATTAAATTTATCAGACAAGAGATGACTGCTGAAGGAGAACGTGTTCACCCGAGTGAGATTCTTCCGTTTCTGACTACAGAGCAATCCAGAAACACAATATTGCTGAAAAATGAAGAAAATAAATCATATTGAGTTAAAAGTATTCATAAAAATTGTCAGTGTTTTCTAGACATTTCTTTCTTTCTTTCTTTCTTATTGTTTTTCTTATAGCATATACAAACCAGCTGAAAACATCACCAAGTAACTGTCAGACATTAAATATATTTCTTGTTGAAACCGTTAAAAATCATAAGCTAATTTTGTGTAGCTATTTAGCATTTAGTGATGTTTATGTAAATTTACTGTCATGATTGTAAATATGAAACTGTCAATGGAAAATGTCACATTAAAGAAATTACATTTTTCAGAAATTTTCTTTTGATATTATTATGGTGATTTTTTAACATATATGTATTTACAATGTTTTATATGAAACAATGGAAGTAACCATTTATTTCCAAGATAATAATAATTCCTTCAGTGCTGCTCTACTAAGGAGACGACTTTTGGGTAGTTTCTTAAACACACACAACAAACAGATAAGCTAACAGCTGTAGTCCTGCAGTTCCAACATTATGGCTGTAGATGTCTCTAAACCTCAACATCTGTAGATCATATATAGAGGATCATCAGAATACAGTGTGACCCAAACAACTTCTGGTTGTGTTCCACAAAGCAGGTGAGGCTCCAGCGGCCCTGATAATTAATAATTAGGAAAAGGAAATTATGAACAGCTTTAAGTTTCTGTAAAATTGGAGGAGAATGTAATTCTAACCTTTTTTTCTTGTACCACCTTAAAATAAAAGATTCTTGATGCAGGTAATGTTACAAAACTATGATAGAAAATGTGCTCACTTTCCCCATTTACTATCTAATAGTCATGGTACAAATGAGCGAGACAACCTTGTGCATTTTGAGATTTTATTTTAACCCTTGCACTACCTTGAGGAATTCCATCCCAGACCTAATCTCTTTCTCTCCCATTCCACCAAAATGTGGCACACTGTGTGGAATTAATCAGAAAATTTTACTAACTGCAATTTAATCAGGAAGCTATTTGCTGCTGACTGCTAACAAGGAGCCATTAAGCAAATTAAGTTCGGTCTCTTTGCCAGTGAAGTTGGTATCATTGTCCTAAAGAAGTTCTTGAGCAGTCTTTATTTTAGATGTGTGTGAACAGGGCACAGCTTTATTGTAAATGGGTGTAATTAGTGTAGAACTTCTCAAGACTGGCTGTTCTCACCAACCTTGGAATCACTGGCTCCGTGTGGAAGTGGTTTAAGTCCTATCTGGAGGGGCGCTCTTATCAAGTAACATGGTGAGGGTCCACATCCTCTCCATGCAGGCTCTCCACTGGTGTCCCACAAGGCTCGAGGCTGGGTCTTCCTCTCTTCTTACTTCACACTCTTGGTGATGTATTATCCTCTCATTGCTTCTCCTACTACTTATATATTGATGACACCCAACTAATTCTTTTCTTCCCACCTTCTGATACTCAGGTTTCCAGTCACATCTCAGCATGTCTGACTGACATCTCTTCATGGATGGCAGCTCATCACTTGAAAGTCAATCCTAGCAAGACGGTGCTGTTATTCATGCCTGGGAACTACAGATCCTCACCATGATCTCACCATCTCATTTGAGAATTCTCTGATTGTTCTATCTGAAGATGTAAGAAGTCTTGGTGAGGTTCTGGATGGCCAGTTATTGTTCTCAGCTAGTCATGCAGGTTTCTACTGTACAACATCTGAAGGATTCAACCCTTTCTCACTCAAGAGGCCACTCAAGTGCTAGTTCAGTCTCTTCTCATCTCAAGGCTTGACTGCTGCAACTCAATCTTGGCTGGTCTTCTTATGCAGGTCGCTTTTCTTCAGTCTTCAGTTCACTCACATCACTCCACTGCTGCACTCCCTTCAACGGCTTCCTGTAGCTGCACACATTAGACTTAAAACCCTCATGCTTGCCTACAAAGCTAAAAACAGACAAATTCATCCCTTCCTAATGCCAGTGATTAAATCTCAAACTGTATCTGTACCTTGGGCCCCTCAAACTTCAAGTACAGCTCGGCCTGCCATTCTTCAATCTTCAAGATGGCCAAGCATCTAGACTTTTCTCTGTCCTGGCACCCAGGTGGTGGAACAAACTCCCATTTGCTGTCCGAACAGCAGACTCTCTCGTGGTCTCCAAACTCAAACTGAAGACATATCTCTTTTACAAAACTTCTCTATGTACCAACTTGGACTTTTGTTTCTAGCAGTATCTGAGCTCAGGACTAGCTCTCTCTCTGATCTATTTGTATCTAACAAAGATACTTTCTCTCAGTAGACAACAAAGCACGTAAGTTGTTTTGGATATGAGCGTCTGCTAAATGCTGTAAATGTAAAGTAAATGTAGAAGTACTCAGTTGATAGTGTATGTAAGTGTTTAGTGGCTGGTTTTAATAAATGTCTTAGAAAAGCTCTGATCTGTCCATTTCTCACTGCTTTTCCCTTCTTCACAAGGTCAACCTTTTAATACCATGTGTTACAGACCTCACAACACCATAGATGTATAAGGCATGACTGTGACAGGCCTGACTCTCAGACTGAGAAAGCATAATGTTGAGACAAAGACTAACACTGAGATCACTTCATTGTGTTCTCAGAACTGGTCTAAAGTTCTACTACATTGGTTAAAAATTCTTCCCCTTTTCATAAGCATGAACTAATGACCAACTGCACCAATAATACTGAAATCAAATTATTACTACTTGGTTACGGATAAGTTGATGAATGCATCAGATCTAGCTGAACACCTGTTTTTAAAAGCTTCTTTCAGTCTGCTGTGTTGTTTGCTGAGCTTACAAGCACATTCTTTCTTATTATTAAATCTGTTTTACTGGGTCTTTGGAGTTTTATAGAAGAAACTTTTGAAAGAAACTGCTGTATTAAGGTTTAATAGAACAGATGGGTTTATTTCTTGTTTATGGAATCAAAACAATTTGTCATAAAACTTAAATAGACATGAAAGAAGACCAAAAGACCAAAAGGCTTCTAAGGGCCACACATGAGTTAGTCAAGCAGTCATAAAAAAAAAAAAAAGGTGTGACTTTTTCCAGCCAATGAGGTTACACTCACATGCGCAGCAAGCTAACTTGATGCTTGCTCAGTTGCATCAGTTACTTCAATGAAGATCTGATTCTTTTGTGATGATGGCTCTGATATGGACTCTCATATTATGTCTCTACATAACACGTAAGTTCATGAGCTTCTTATAAGCTCTTAGGTTTAATAACTCTTAATTCTTGGATTTACTTTTAACTGTGCTTGTTAAAATGTTATTAGCTATTGTCTTTATCAGCTTAGCTCTGATCTGATTGTATCTATTGTATCTTATAGATTCTGCTCAAGCTGTTGAGCTTTCTGAGTCATCTTTTGTTTCAGCTAAGCCTGGGGAAACTGTTACTCTACACTGCAAATTTGTGGAAAAGTTTTCTCAAAATAATTGGGTTTGGTACAAATAAAGATCAGGACAGGAACCTCAGGAAGTTGCAGTGAAATTACCCTAAAAAATAAAAGCAACTACTACATCAGGCAGATTCAAAATAAACCAGCATTTTTCTCTGACTATTGAACAAATTACTAAAGATGATGAAGGAATGTACTTCTGTGGAATAGTAGACGATAAAACCATTACCTTTTATAATGGCACATTCTTAGCCGTGACAGGTAATGACATTATGATTTTACACTTCGTTATCTTATAAACCATATGCCTGTCTGAAAAAAAAAATCAATATGCACTAAGTCAAGTCAAGTCAAATTTATTTATATGGCGCCTTTTACAACAGATGTTGTCACAAAGCAGCTTTACAAAGAATCCGGGTCCACGCCCCCAGTGAGCAAGCCTTGGTGACAGTGGCAAGGAAAAACTCCCTCAACAGGAGGAAGAAACCTCGAGAGGAACCAGACTCAAATAGGGGAACCCATCCTCCTCTGGTCGACAACGGATAACAACTGACCCCAACAATCACTGACTCACTGGACTGTCTTCTATTGTAGCAGCAGAAGTGAAGTTTGTGGATATTTTCTGTTGCTGTCAGCTTTGTAATCTGTATCTGTTTATTTGTGTTTGTCCTGATTTCAGTCAGGATCTACAATCATGTGCTTCACTTTGCTCTGTGCTCAAAACTGCATGACTGAAAAAAACAGTCCAGTTTGGTATGAAGTGTCAGTTCTCTGAAGGAGCCGAGCGAGAGCAGTTTTAGAGTGTGTGGTTAGTCACATGTCTCACGTGTGGCAAACGTGCTTATGAGCTCAGATGGTGTCTGATATTGTGTTGATGGAAATGCAGAAGACGTGTTTCAGATAGTAGTGAGAATTTCCATATAATCAGTCTAAAATAAAGCTGTGGTCACTCTGCAGGCCTTTACAGATTGTGACTGATAGTTTGAAACTGAATTCACGCTACACCTGTTTTACATCTATATATAAAAACTTCTATTAAAAGCATTTAATTTATTTGTTGACTTTGACAAATTAAAAAAAAAAAGTGCCAGAGCTTTTCAAAAGTCAGATTTTAGTTATGTATTTATTTTTTCAATGTGTTAAATTCAGCATATGAACAGTAATTGTTTATCAAAATGTGCAGAAGTGTGTTCTCTGTAGAAAATCAACATTATGTGATTTTTTTTTTATTATTATTATTATTTTTTTTTACAAGCTATGACTTTCAGCAGCCAAACTAATACACTTCACATTTCAGGTGCTTGCTATTGATACGCTGAATATAAAAAAAAAAATAAAAAATAATAATAATAATAATAATAAATGTGCGTATGATTTATTTGGATCTGAATGGGTAAAAGTTCATGGTGGCGCTGTGGGTAGCGCTGTCGCCTCACAGCAAGAATGGCCTGGGCTCGATTCCCGGCCGGGTGACCAGGGTCATTTCTGTGTGGAGTTTGCCTGTTCTCCCCGTGTCTGCGTGGGTTTCCTCCGGGTACTCCGGTTTCCTCCCACAGTCCAAAAACATGCAGTCAGGCTGATTGGACATGCTAAATTGCCCCTAGGTGTGAGTGTGTGTGAATGTGTATGTCTGTCTGTCTGCCCTGCGATGGACTGCCGACCTGTCCAGGGTGTATCCTGCCTTCCGCCCAATGACAGCTGGGATAGGCTCCAGCACCCACCGCAACTCAGAAGGATAAGCGGTTTAGATGATGGATGGATGGATGGATGAATGGGTAAAAGGACTTGGCGACACAGAGGCAGCTCTAATTCCTCAAGAGGGCATGTTTTACAAAGTTTTTTGAAAGATGAGCTTTTTTAATTGTTTAAACCATCTTATAATGTCTAGACAGCATACATCTTATATGAAATAATATATATTAAATCATTTTTTTTCACTTTTTCTTTGGGGTCAATGTGCTGAAGTCACAAGGCAGAAATTTCAGCTTCTTACTGAAACTTATTTTTCTCAATCCGGTAATGTAGAGTATAAAGATGTGTGTGTGCATGGGTGCGTGTGTGCTCCACTGTAAGCACACTGGCACAATAATGCTGCAGCTATACAGCGGTTTTTATATGTTTGTGTATGTTTTTATGTTTCCCTGCTGGCTGAGGAGTTTGCTATCATATCAACTCACATGGATTTTCCTAGCACGGCTTAGAGGCTTCTTTGTCTGGCCGTTAGGGTAACACTACATCACAGCTATGATGCAGCCTGGACCAGCTGCTTGAGAGACGGCTACAAGGCTCTCTAGACTGGGAACCTGATCGACGTGACATTGCAGCCTGGGCTGGCTGCTTGGTTGATGCTGTACTGCAGCTTTGGGGCTGCCAGGACTGGTAGGGTTGTATTTTGTTACTTTCTGATTGGAAAGCATCTTGAGCATGGAAAGGTACTATGTAAATAAAAGTGGTGATAATGATGAAGATGTTTCATGATGAACTGACTGATATAAATGTTACTCGATCTGTTTTTTCTTTCTCTTATAAAGTTACTGCTTTAGAGATACAGGGTTTTGTTTTGATAACAAACCATATCAGTCCTGTTTTAGTCTACCCACCATAGTATACATCTCCTGTCTTTCATATCTGTACTGAATTACTGTCAGTATATATCATAAACCTTATCATAATGACAAGTGTCAACATAATGATGAGTTTAAACAGTAGTTTTAATTTTCATGTCAATAAATTCCTGGATGGTGAAATTAGTCTTTTTACTCAGTCTGGTACTGGAGCTTCTACAGCATCGCCCTGGACTTATCATTCATACAGAGTTAACTGATGATATTTTATGTATTAATGTTTCTTTCTCAGGTCTTCTTGTTTTTGGCTTTGCCATCTATACAGGGTGACATTACAAGATTTATTAACTAAAATCTTTATTAGTTATTAGGTACTTAATGAAGATTTATATAAATAAAATAAAGACAAAAACTTGAAAACAAAATAAATCGCAATCTAAGGCCAACCCTTACTCAAACAAATGGAGACTGAATAAATCAAAATGGTCATATATTCATTTGCAATATATGAGAAATATATTGTCTACAAGGATTTAAGCAGTTAAAGGTAAGTAAATCTTTCCAACAGCACAACTGAAAACCAAAACAATCCTAGATTCTTTATTCTACAATTCAAACCTTCACAGGCAGATACCGGAGGCTCCTTATACATGACTGCTTCTCTAGTACTGATAAGAGCTCACACAGAGCCCAGAGAACTTTTTGTGGCCAAACAGATCAAATCAAGCAGACAGAAAGAACCATGTGACTTTTACCAGCCAATGAGCTTCAGTATAAGAACCCAGTGAGCTAATGCAGTTTGATGCTTTTTTTACATCCTTGCCTACATTTTGCCTTCAAGTTATAACTGTTGTTTTTCCAGTGATGGCTCGAGCTGCGATTATCATCTTACTTCTCTACAAAATATGTAAGTTTCATAAAGTCCAACAACAAAAATTGTCTTTGTTTTATTAATGTTAATTCTGCTTGTTTTTATAATTCATCCATGTTTTTCAAATTGACTGAAAGTGACCTTTGTTTTACAGATTCTGCTCGTGCAGTGAGAAATTCAGAGCCGTTGGTCATCTCAGCTAAGACTGGTGAAGCGGTCACTCTCAGCTGCACATTTGTAGACAACTCTAGTGCAAAAAATAGGATCTGGTACAAACAAAGACTGGAGCATGTTCCACTGGAAGTGGGATCAAAGCTTAAAGATAAGGACCCAATAATGTCATCACATTTCAAACAAACAAGATTCAAAATAGACAACATTGAAGGTGGCATTTCTCTCAGGATTGAATCTGTTACTAAAGAAGATGAAGGACTGTACTTCTGTAGGGTGGACGGACAGAAAGCGATGGAATTTTCTAATGCTACATTATTGGCTGTAACAGGTGATATAATTGATTTATTGCCTTCAGTGTTCTTTTCATGTACAATGTCTTTTATAATAAGCCATAAGAATGCTTTATTTTTTAAAATCAATCATATGAAGCCAGTATTGAATACACTGTTGACATTGATAGTAGTGTAAATATATTCTGTAAATTTCTATTACTTTTCACAGTAATGCCTTCACTGTTGGGCTGTTACTACACTGTTTTATTCCTTTTATTGCACTTTTACGATTGAATTAAAATTCCTACATTGTCTTTATTATGTTTTCCAGGGCAGTCAGACATATCAGTGCTCCAAACTCTAGTAACAGGGTCAGTTTCTCCAGGAGAGTCGGTCACTCTGCAGTGCACAGTCCTCTCTGAGATTGAAGCAGCAGAACTGAGAGCTCTGTGTACAACTGAGAGCTCTGTGTACAACCTCTCCAAGAAAATCCTCGACCACCACCATACTGGAACTTACTACTGCACAGTGGCTGCTTGTGGGAAGATCATTGTTGGTAATGGAACATCAGTAGAACTGAGTAAGTCATTCTGTGTACTACTAGGCACTCATGTAGTGTGCATATACTTACAAACACTATATATTTCAACTTAAAATTTGTAAGGCAAATAAAAGGTTCATAAAAGTGCATTAGAGCTGCATAGACTTACATTCTAATAATGACTTGGGCCTCATAATCAATGATATGTGTCTAAATCAAAATAAAAAAACAGAAAATATGACAGAAACAGGTGTTGTAACCCAAATCGTAAGACTATAGATGACAGAGCATTGCTACACTATAGCTATTCATTTATAGTTTTGACCCCAATCTTTTGCTGCACCTTAAAGGAAAATTCTACAATTGTTGATCTTAGATGAAAATAAAGAAAACAAAGTCGTTCAGAGTGGTTTAATGTGACATGATTCACTGTAGAGACACTTACTGACTCATATTTCTTTACATTGGCACTGATCAAAACCAGAGGTCATGAAATACAACACAAACTTTACTTATTATTAAAAATAAATGTTTACATATATTTAAATAGTCATGAAGGGGAAACAGTAGTGTAAAAGAATTTTATTTATTTATTTATTTATTTATTTATTTGGGTATCTTTGTTGACACCCCTGCATGTATCTCCTGACCATTAATGGAATTACAAAAATTTACATTTCACATCAAAATATATCAGGCATCTCATGTAATAATTTTCTGTGAAGGAGCTTTCAGAGGCATTAAATATTTCCCATCTCTGGTTCTGTATGTTTCTTTCCGATGCTCCAACCACCGCAGCAAACCACTTAAAATGTTTTGTAATGTAATTTTGTAATTTGTAAAATGTATATTTTTAATTACGCAGATTTTTTTTTATTTATTTTTTTTAATTGGTGGAATTCCCCTGTACTGAGATAAAGACAAGTATAAGACACAATTGACCCAACAGACCCAGCTCAGGTCTGTACTGTAAGAAATAAATGTACACCAGCTTGGGGTGCAGGACGATCAGGAAAGCAGAGAAAGAATATACAGCAGACAAAAAACTAAAATCATCATGTTTAAAATTATTTTTCTTAATAAATGTAAAATTACTTGGCATAAAATTCAAGCTAAAAAAGTTTAGATGGAAAGAGGTTTCATGGCTTGAACTGCTGTGTTCATGTATACAGTATTTTAATAATTACCTGTCCAATTGGTCCAATTGTCTGTAGATCCTGTAGGTCCTGTAATGCTGACTCTGGCAGGTGTCTCAGCAGTGTGTGTGGCTGTAATCTGCATTCAAACCATTTTAATTCATAAACTGAGAAAATCTGAACACCACGCTGGTGGTAAGTGTTCATTATGAGATACAGCTGAAACTTTTGATTGAAAGAAAATAGAAAATAGTGATAATACTTACTAATAGGTTTAGCCTCATTAAACTGTATCTGAAAGTAATTGTGAAGTTTTACCTTCTTTACAGAGAAAGTTCAGGAGGGGGCTGTGAGTGATAGGACCACCAGACAGGTACTCTTTATACACTTATTCTTTAAGCTATATGTTAGTTTCAACCAGAAACAAACCTGCCCATTTCTGTTCTCAGTGCTCTGCTTTACAGCTGAGCTCTCTAATAACTCTTATAGAGCTGATATTTCAGATTCTTTAGATTTTTAGTTTGTGTGGATAATAAAATGTACAAATGATCCCATACAGTCATCAGAGTGTCAAGCTAGGCGAAAGAGGCATAGAAAAAAAAAAATACATACATATAAAAGAAAAACAGATAATCTTTAATTTTTTGAATCTGTGAATGAAACAAGACTTAGGCAGTTAAGGCACTTTCATTATACTTGTATGAATATGAATACAATTATACCTTATGAATTTATGTACTTCATAAATTCTTTAATTTACTTGCCTTCTCAGATTTGCACAATATCATCAGCAGAGCACAGCCAACGAGAGTTCGTAACACTTTATTTTAATATATGCATATTGCAGATTTATTACTTTTGTCTTTTCTGTTTAATAAACTCAAATCAGACATTTTCAAATAATTATTCACTATGAATTAAACTTTGTTTATTTTGACCAGTATTAGTAAGTAATTATTGATCTGTTATGTTAATAATTGCATTATTAGTTGTCATAATATAGAATAAATGCTTGAATACTGTAGCTATATGCAAAAGTTTGGGCACCCCTGATCAAATGACATGTTTTGCTGATTTTCTGAAAATATGTTACACAAATAAGAAAACACTTAAATATGGCATTTTTATGCTACGCTTTTTTTCCCAGTACGTTAAATGTGGCAAATTAACAGTAATTGTGTATTAAAATGTGCAGAAGTGTGTTTCTCTGTGGAGGATGTGTGACTTTTCTTTTACTTAGAAAATCAACAAAACATGTGATTTGACCAAGGACACCAAACTTTTGCACATATCTGTACTTTATGATGCAAATAATTTAGCATGAATAACAACCTAAATTCTCATATTATTGGTTTGTAATTTTCAGGATTTCATTCTTTTATGCTGTAGGTAGAGTCAGGTGATTTTTGGAACTAATCCAATACCTTTGGGATTAGTTATTCTTCAGTAACTACAGGGACTTAATTGCAAAATGGTTGAGGTATTCTTAAGATATATATATATATATATATATATGAGCATGTAATAAAATGGCCCTGTACATATAAGAGGTTAAACAACAAGCACATCGAAAAAAAAAAAAAAATCTTTCAGCAGCCAATGACTTTAATTTACTGAGCCCAACCTGCTGATACAGTGTGGTGCGCTTGCTTTCTCTCCAGTCTGTTTTTAATTAAAACAGCTTCTTTATGATAATGGCTCTGATTTTGATGCCTTTTGGCTTTATTGTTAACTAGCTTAAATGTCATCCTCTATTTTATTAATCAGCTTAGCTCTGGTCTTATTCCATCTTATCGATCATGCGCAAACTACTGTAGGTACCCAGAGCACAGCCAATGCTTACACTGCCTCCTACTGGTAACATCAGGTATTCTAATGGCAAGTCCAATTCCACAGTAAAATGCTTTAGTGACCACAGAATCAAATTTTTGACATGACCATCTTTGTTTTCTGATCTAAACCCCATTGAAAATGTGTTTGCTGAGGAATAGTTAACAAAACAGGAAACTGATTTTATGTTGGCAAAGGGAGGCTGCACAAAGTACCAAATGCAGGGATGCCAATTACAATGACAATAATTATATATATATATATATATATATATATATATATATATATATATATATATATATATATATATATATATATATATGAATTGTTAAGTGGACTGTTTCTTATAATAACACTTGAATCATCAGAAGCAAAAAAATAATAATAATAATAAATAAAATTTAAAACTGCTGGCAAATCAGATCTCTTGAGCTCAGCATGCTAATGCAGTTTGCTGGTTTGGTCAGAAGGTTCCTTTCCAAGTTACTTTAAATAAGTAAAGCGTCTTATGATGATGATGATGACGATAATGGTTCCAGTTCAGATTCCCATTTTATCTCTCTACTTAATATGTTAAATACTTAATAAGTTATGAGCTCCTCACAAAAGTGTCAGATATTAAATAACAATTTGATTCTGGACTTATGTAACTTCTGTTGCTAAAATGTCAACCACTATTTTTCGTATTGCTTATAATTAATTTTATGTAATTTTCTAGGTCTTATTGAAGCTGTGGAGCTTAATGAGAGATAGTTTATCTCAGTTAAGGCTGGAGAAAGTGTTACCCTGTCTTGTAAAATTAAAAAAGTCTGATATAAATGTCAAGGTTTGGTACAAACAACCTACAAGAAACCTAAAAGAAATGGTATTAAAGTTAGACAACAAAAATCCTCTTTTACCTGATTCAAAATGCAGTCTAAATGGAGATTTTCCTCTGATTATTAAATCAATCTCCAAAGATGAGGAAGGAATGTACTTCTGTGAAAAAAGTGATGGAAAAACATTTACATTTTCCAATATCATAGTCTTAGCTGTGACAGGTAATCACATTACTGTTTTTCATATCTATTATTGTGTATTTATTGTATTTAGAATAAAATATTGGGTGAATGTCTTACATTTGAATTTTTTTAACACAATATCATTTTTAATCATGACACAGTGTATCTGTGAATAAGGCCCTATTATATTCACCAGGTCACCATCAGTTCAACATATCAGTGCTCCAAACTCCAGTATAGGGGACTATTTCTCCAGGAGAGTTGGTCACTCTGCAGTGCATAGTCCTCTCTGAGATCAGAGCAGCAGAACTCTGAGTGCTCTGGTTCAAAGCTGCTGCAGGACAATCCTTTCCTGAAATCATTTACACTCATCAGAACATTATACTCATAGTACAACTTTCTAAGAGTTTACCCCAACATCAGGAGATCCATACATTCATAGAGATTCCTGTCCATCTCTGAAAGCCCAATTCATGTGCCTATTGCTCTTATTTTTTTTCCCTTGATGCCCTTAAAAAATCTGCACATGGGCCTGTTTGCATGTTCTGTTGTCAGTACTGATGTTTACTTATGTTTACTAACGTATCTATATAACCCTGTTATATCATGTTATTCATGTGAAGCTGTACTCTTCAATAGAACCTTGGTGCGTTTTTGTCTTGTGGTTGTAAACTCCACAAAGCAGCAGTTAAAGCATGGATATTCCAGCAGTTTTGATGATATATTCACAAACAATTTCCTTCTATTTTTGAATAACCATGAATATTTTAATGGATACACCCATATTTTTGTGAAGCACCCTCATTGATTTTTTTGGGAACTGTTCCTGAATGGACATCATTGGAGTTATGGTGGACAGTATTTTGCTGTCCAACATTACTGCATAGAAGAACTTTTATCTACATGCACCTATCTATAGAGCACCATGCATAGATTTAACTGTAGCTCTGACCACTTTAATTTCTGTGAATGTAAATTTCTTTTCATCGCAATGAAATATCACAATCTGCTGCTGCCTGGATTTGAATGTGTGTGAATGCAAATATACAGTAGTATCAACATCTAAAGTCTTACAGTGAGTCCTGTGGATCCCCTTGTGTCCTATCTGGGAGCAGCTTTGGGAATATATGTGATTGTGACAGATCCCTTACATGTATCTCTTAAAATGCAATGGTTTGGTCATATTTAACGCACATAAAAACGTACAAAACAAACAAATAAAATAATCAAAATCAAAAACTTTGGTCAGGCCTGATCTCACACTGCATGATTCTAAGAAGTTATATGTTTGTTTTCTGCAGTTCAGATTATTGTAATGCATTGTTCTCTGGCATCTCCAAAAAGAGTATAGACAAACTACATCTTATACAGAATCAGCAGAAAGAGTTCTTACAACACAGAAGAGTAAACATATTACTCCAGTACTGGCAGAACTTCACTGACTACATGTTCATTATTAATAAACTAGCACCATTTATTCAGATCAGCTCAACATCTGCTCCCATTTCTTCATTTATACTGGCTTTTATTTGCCTTCCTCCGTGTGAAGCCTTTCGAGCTGTATTTTAATGTGAAATTTTCATTTTAATGAAAGGTGCAATTTAACTACAAACCAGTAACTAAAAGTGACCAGCACTGAGGTCATATTCTCTCATCTCATTTCATCTCATCTACATGTTCTCTCATTCACACTGACACTGTTTAATTCCCATAGAGTTCTCTAATCTTCAGCCTTTAATATTTCATATTCATCTCTACAGGACTCTGCTGCTGTGGAGCTGAATTATGCAGCCAAAAGCCTGAGAATGAAGAGTGGACACTCTGGACACAGTGTTTACTCTGAAGTCAGATACTTCTCAGTTACTGACTCCAACAAGCACTAACTCACTGGACTCTCTTCTCTTGTAGCAGAAGAAGTGAAGTTTGTGGATATTTTCTGTACTTATGGAAATGCAGAAGATGTGTTTCAGGCTGTGAGAACAGATCTAGTGACAAAAGTCCTGACTGTAAATGTGTGTAGCTGTTTTTGAGAACTTGCTGTGGTTCCACATTATGAAGCCATTTTTATATACTGTACTATTGTGAAGAAATAAAGTGTATTTAATGCGTAAATGTTTTAAATGTGCTTGTTAAATCATTTTAATGAAAGGTTTTTGCCCTATGACGATGTGAAGAATTTCTTACATAAAATAAAATAATATAAGAAATTAAATAAATTGGATTAATGAAGTAATAAAACATTTAATTACTAGAAAATTGACTATATCACTGTATTTTACATGAATGTAGTTTTTCTCATGTTTTTATTTATTTGTTTGCATGTTTGTTTACAAACAATCTAAACATAGTTAGATTTAGAAAATGCAGATTTTTTCTCGAAGCCTGTCTTTCTGTATTTGATGGAGAGTAAAAATAATTTTCCTAGTTACAGACTGTAAAATAATTTTCTAAATATAATAGTTTGAGTTACTAATTAAATAAAATAAAATAATAATAAAAGAGTAAAACTGAATAATAAAATAGGAAAGGTGTTAAAAGGAAAAAAAAAACCAGAATGTTTCTTTAATTTAATAATGTATTTGTAACCAAAATTTGTTTACAGTGTACAGAAATATTTTTTTATGTCTAAAAGAGGGGTACAGGTACTCAGAGACAATTAAACTTCTCCACCATTTTCTTGATCAAACCTTCACAGGCAGATATTCTGAACTCCTCATATTTGACTGCTTTTATGTAGAGCTGATAACAGAAACTATGACAACCACAGCTAATGATAAGAGCTCACACAGAGCACAGAGCACTTTAGGTGGCCAAACAGATCAAATCAAGTGGACAGAAAGAACCATGTGACTTTTAGCAGCCAATGAGATTCAGTCTAAGAACTCAGCTAGCTAATGCAGTTTGATGCTTTGGTCAGTTACATCCTTGCCTACATTTAGTCAGTTACATTTGCCTTCAAATTATAACCATTACATGATGCGCCCAGCTGTGATCATCTTCCTACTCTACAAAATATGCAAGCTTTAAAAAGTTACCCAAAAGAGTTTTTGTATTTATAATTGCTATGTTTTGTTTTCAGTTTCATTCAAGGTTTTTTATTTATTTATTTTTTTTTTTATTGACTGAAATTTGTTTTACAGATTCTGCTCACGCAGTGAGAAATATAGAGCCGTTGGTCATCTCAGCTGAGCCCGGTGAAGCGGTCACTCTCACCTGCACATTTGTAGATGACTCAGGTAAAGATGTTAGGATGTTGTACAAACAAAGACTGGAGCATGCGCCACTGGAAGTGGAATCACAGTTAGAAGGAAAGTCGGCCATGATTTCAGATCAATTTTACAAATCAAAAAGATTTAGAATCAACAGAATTGCGAGTGGCATTTCTCTAAGTATTGAACGTGTCACTAAAGAAGATGAAGGAATGTACTTCTGTGGAGAGACTGAAAAGAAAACGCTGGGCTTTTCTACTGCTACATTCTTAGCGGTCACAGGTAACATAATTAATTTATTGTTTTTGCTTCAAAGTTTTACTGATTGATTTGACCGTCATAATCTAAAGCACATTGAATCATTCTTGTGTATAAAATATACATGAATAAACCTGCCTTTTCATCGTATATACTTACAATATGTAATTTGAGGCCAGTTTTAAATGTATTAGTGCTATTGCTAGTGAGGACATCCATACTATGATTGTGTAAATATCCATTAGTTATTACAATCACACTTTAGCTTCTTAACAGATGCACTTTTCTTACTCTTATGCTGTTATTATACTGTTTTATCCTGTGATGGCACTGTTACTATTGAACACAAATACTTACACAGTCTGTGTTATATTTTCTAGGGCAGGTAGACATATCAGTGCTCCAAACTCCATTACGGGGGCTTCTCCAGGAGGCTCAGTGACTCTGCAGTGCACAGTCCTCTCTGAGATCAGAGCAGCAGAACTCAGAGTGCTCTGGTTCAGAGCTGCTGCAGGACAATCCTTTCCTGAAATCATTTACACTCATCAGAACAGCAGCAGCCGTCAGTGTGAGATCAGCTCTTCTACACACAGCTCTGTGTACAACTTCTCCAAGAACATCCTCGACCAGCACCATACTGGAACTTACTACTGCGCTGTGACTGCTTGTGGGAAGATCATTTTTGGGAATGGAACAGCAGTAGAACTGAGTAAGTTTTGCACTGTACAACTAGGCACTTGTGTACATATGTTAATATTTTTATGTTTCTTTGTTTACTATGGCCATCAATTAGAACATTTCAATGTAAATAAATTATGAAGATGTAAGCAAGGTAAAGTTTTCTCAGCAGTGTGTGTGGCTGTAATCTGCACTCAAGCCATTTTAATTCATAAACTGAGGAAATCTTAACGCCGCGCTGGGGGTAAGTGTGCATTAGCCTCATTTCTGAAAGTGATTGTGAAGTTTTATCTCATCTACAGAGAAAGTTCAGGAGTGGGCTCTTTATGCGCTTACTCTTTTAAACTATATTTTCCACTAACTATTTGGTGCAGTTCAAATTTCAACCCGAAACAAATCTGTTTTTTTTTCTGCTTTCTGATTTACAACTGAACATGCAAATTGGGCATGAATTATCATTTAAATTCACATCATATTAGTGTTTAATTTGCAGCATTTTGTTCCTTTTGGCTCTAAGCAGAGTGAGGTGATTTTCTGAGTTCATTATTTTGGAGCTAGTAAGTGTTTAATAATCACTAATACATCACAATGTGTTCCATATTCTAAAGAGCAGCTTAGTTTTTTATTGATTAGAGGCTAACAAGCACTAACCAAGTCAGTTTGTGTCCCAAAGCAAAGATAATTTCATGGAATTTTGATAACCAAACATATATAAACTGGGAGTACTTTACTGGGAATTTCAGCCCATTTTAACAACCAAATGCAGATGAATTTGTTAGGATTTTAAGTGGATTGCGTTAGTCAGTGAATAAATGTAGACATTCTATTGATATTCATCACACGACTTAAAGTAGCTCAACAAATACTGTCATGTGTTGCTTTTTTCCAAAAACCAAAAATCCTTTTTCTACTAGATCATGTATATTTTTCAGTAGATGATGATGTTTATTCTCACAGGACCAAAACACTGAGAACCTGCATTACACTGCCATCCACATCAAAGAGAAGAAAGCCAAAGGGGGAGAGTGAATTACTACCCCAATGTGAATTAAAACAGTGAATTATTACCCCACTTATCGGACTGTTACCTCACTGATCCCTTTCTCTGCCACTATACACCCTTTAACTGCTGCTGCACTCAGCACTTTGACTTTAGAACAATACTCGCACAATGTAAGGTTTACAGGCATGACTGTGTGTGTGTGAATGTGTTATATATATATAAAAATAAATATGCATTGTGCACAAAAATTGGCAGAAAAAAAAATGGTATTTAAATGTTGTCTTTGTAGAGGTTGTGTTCACCTATTTTCACCTAGAAAATCAACAAAACATGCAATTACTGTACATGTTTTTATTTCCATGTGTATATATATATATATATATATATATATATATATATATTTTACATTGCAGCCGTGGCTGATAGAAGCACACACATTATTATAGAAGTATTTGGAAATTTTATTTTACTTCATTGTTCCTTCTTTTTAATCTTTTTGATGCAATTTCTTAATGCCTTTGTTGCAAATATGTTAATGTCAAAGCTAAAACTTTGTGTTTTTATTTTATTACATGCTGTGACTTTTAGGATGCAAATAAACACAGAGAAATATATTCTATTCTGAATGGATGAACAGACATGGTAACTTTGGCATGCCACACTCTGGTGGTGTTATATTTATTTCATATTGAGGTAACAGCTACATTTCTTCAATTGATTTAACTTAAACTGTCTTGAAAAAAAAAAAAAAATAGAAACCAGTCAAACCCTTTTGCAATTAAACAGATTTAACAGTAAAATAAAACTGATATAAACTGGTTTCTTACTTAACAGATGTGTATTTTTACCATTTATTCCTGAATGTAAATGCATGTAGTTGTTTTGGACAACTCGCAGTGGTTCCACACAGTATTAGTATATTAAATGTGATTTTTTTTAAATGTACATGTTAAATAAATATCATAATAAGGTGATGCTGTGAAGAATTGCATTAAGCATAAAATAAAAGAATGTGAAAAGTAAATCAATGAAATCAATTAATTTAATTACTGCTAATCTTGGTATTACACTTTATATATTTTACACAAACACATTTTTTTCATCTATTCATTCATTCTTTTATTCACTGAGATCAGTGTATTTTGGCTGTAAGGCAAACAGTCCAAATGTGGTTGGATTTAGAAAATGCAGCTTCTTATTAAGCTTGTCTTTCTTTTGTGTGTTTTAATTTTTGCATATTTTGAGAACTTCAGTTTAAGTTGTGTGAACTTTTTGTAAATAATCAAAAGAAACAATTTGACATTAATGATTTAATGTTAGTATGTATCACAAACCATAATGAATGTTTCTTATACAGTCATTTTCATTTTTATTAAAATACAAATCCTCAGAATATTAAGTTATTTTGTAAATGTAAAAAAAATAATATAACAAAATAATATAACAAAACAATAATAAAATAATAAAATAAACCCAAATAAATAAAAAAGGAAAAAGGGGTCAAAAGAAACTTGCAGAAAGCAGACTGAGAATAGAGCGAAACAAAATGTTTATTTTGTTTAATAATGTGCTTGTAAGTGAAATTTGTTTACAGTGTATTGAAATATATTAATGTATAAAACAGGGGAGAACGTACTCAGAGACATTTAAATCTCTCTAACATTATTACTGAAAACCAAAACAAACCTACATACTTTTTCTACAGTTGACAGGCAGATAGTCTGAGCTCCTCACACATGACTGCTTCTCTGTAGGGCTGATAACAGAGACTATGACAACCACGACTACTGATACGAGCTCACACAGAGCCTAGAGCACTTTCTGTGGCCAAACAGATCAAGTCAAGCAGATAGAAAGAACCATATGACTTTTACCAGCCAGACTTTTAGAATATTCGCCTTTGAGTTGTAGCTGTTGTTTTTCTGATGATGGATCCAGCTGTGATTATCATCTTACTTCTCTACAGAATAAGTAAGTTTCATAAAATTACCATTCAAAAATTGTTTTTAAATTATTGTTAAATATGTTCAATCGATTTTTCTTTTTTGACTTAGACTGAAATTTGTTTTACAGATTCTACTCAAGCAGTGAGAAATTCAGGGCCGTTGGTCATCTCAGCTGAACCCGGTGAAGCGGTCACCCTCACCTGCACATTTGCAGACAACTCTAATAAAGATATTAGGATGTTGTACAAACTGGAACATGCGCCACTGGAAGTGGAATCACTGTTAGTGAGTATTAGTTGTTCAGTGTTCAGTATCAGGTGTAAAAAGCTTTTTTCACTGTAATAAAAGAAGGCTGGTCTATCTCTTTTTGCTGTATTTGAAAATTAAATCTAATTTAGTTTGTCTAAATAAAAAGCTTTGTTTGATACATCAAAATATCTTTATTATTGAATAGTATAATTTTATTTTGTATTGTCATTTTGTCAAATATATACCCAGTGCATTTAAATTAAAATTACAAAATGCACATTAAATAGTTAGTCAACTTTTTCAACATTAACCCTTGTGTGGTGTTGATGCGTTTGTTACTCTGGTGGGTCCACCGCATTATTGTTTATTTTAAAATCAATACAGCCATAACAGTTTATGTAAAAATGCCAGATGTGTAAAATATTACAAGTCGTCAGCGTAGGGTTCTCCATTAGCAGCTGTAGCCAGTTGGCAGCCTCTCCATGTTGTCCACCCTCACACACACACACATATACAAACACATGCACACGGACACACACACACTAACAGCAGGCCATGTAGGAGGAGAACAGAGTGAAGGACACAGCACCTCCACACTGTTATTCCCTGTGGGTTCAGCCCAACACCACATGTGTAATATAAATGTGTAGGGGGTCTGTAGTGTGAAATCACTGAAAATATGTTATTTTATATGCTCTTTACAGAAAATGAGCAAAGGCCAAAGAATCTGAGGTTGAAATGATAAATTAGCAACCGGATTACTTCAGTAACTCAAGTAACCAGATTACTTACATTTCTTTGGGTTAAATGTTGCAGGATTTCTTACAGTGTAATATACTGTCAGTGTATAACTGACAAAACTAATTTCAGATAACAAACATGTCTCAATTGTGTTTTGAACAAGAGGGAAATTGTGTAACTTTTCAGTGAATAACCTCAATATTACATATCTACAAATAAAGCAAACAACACAGAATACCTTTCATTTTATGGTGTGTTTATGACATAAATAAGGTAGAAGTATAAATGTAATGATGATGCTGAATGTTCCAGTGATTGAAAAGAAGAAACATACTGTAGTACAGGTGGGTTTAGTAATGGACATTTGCCAACAAGATTTTAGAACAGAATATAATTGTGGAAAGAGAAAGACAAAAATTGTTTACTTTAAAAATGAAAAATGTATGTATATTTATTTTAATATAGTTATTTATTTTTATATAATTCACAGCTTTTTGAAGTTGAAGTAAGTTGCCTTAAATTTTAATTTGACAGAATATTCCTTACTTTTTTCATTATACCGATCAGACTGATGTTAAAAGGATTACATGAGATGTAATTTTTCTTTATTTATTGCACTAAATATTAGGCATTACACATTATTCATTCATTAACAAATATTTGGTAAATAATAAGGACAGGAGAGTCTCACTCCAACCCAAGACTCACCAGACCGGAGTACAGAGTCTCTTCTCTCTCTCCCTCGCTCTGCACTCTTATTATTTCTTTAAATATTTTTTATTTGAATAATTGTGTTTAAAATATATCACACATTGAACAGAAAGTCTGTGTTTACTGATCTGACCGTAAGAGCCTCCTGAAGACTTCATAGAAATGTGTTCCTTGTTTATGTCCTTGTTTATGTACTGTTTATGTGTGATGCATGTCAGGAGAAGTTTATGTTATACACCACACATTAAAAGTTTGGAATCTCAATTTGTTTCAAATACGTTTATAAAATGATTCTATTGTAGCGATTGGGTACTGGCTCACACTGCCATGAGAGCACAGGAGGCATGGCCATTCAGAGTGGCCACATGAGGAAGCTCTTGGGAAGCACTGTGTTCACAGTAGGAGAGACTTTAATGTTTCAATAAGTTGTTGTTGTTTGTTAGTCTAAAGTGTGTTTATGTGTTTATTTGTCTTATTGTGTGTTGGGATGTGGGGTAGTGTAGTGTTAGTGTCTTCCGTGAAGAAGAATTGTATGGCTAGAAGTGACCTGCCTGCTATCTCAGCCGTTTCAGCAGTGCTATTATTTTAAATATTAAAATATTTTATGACTGTATATTATTTAGCATTACACCCAATACAATTAAATGAGCACCAGATTCTATGTGTATATATATATATATATATATATATATATATATATATATATATATATATATATATATATATATACTTATTTTGTTTTGAAAATAAGTTTATTTACGTATAAATTCTTAGTTAAAACAATGCAAGGAATCATTTACTTCCAAGATGATGGGTCATTTTTAATGAGGAAATATGCAATGCAGCAGACAGTTGTTGTACAGTATTTGGAATTCCTCCTTCTGTGCTGATTTTTGTGACAATTTATTATAAAAGTGGTCCTTTTATAATCCCATTTCCAAAGATCTTGGGATGCTGTGCAAAATGTAAATAAAAACAAAATGCAATGATGTACAAATTGTTTAAACCCTATATTTATTTGAAAATAGTCAGACAACATATCATAGTTTGAAACTGAGAAATTTTATTGTTTTTTGAAAAATGTATGCCCATTTTGAACTTGACGCCAGTAACACATCCCAAAAAAGCTCATTTAAAATGGACTGAGGTGAAGTGGAAAAGTGTCCTGTTTCCTGCCAAAATTTTACATTCTATTTGGAAATCATAGACACTGAATCCTCCAGGCTAAAGACCACTGGCATAGGTGATGAGCAGCTAATTACTATATCAAGTAAGAACAGGAAAACATTTTACTTTCTGAATTACAGCAGTTGGTCTGCTCAGTTCCCAAATGCTTACACACTTTGTTAAAAGAAGAGAAGATGAAACACAGTGGTAAACATGCCCTTGTCCCAACTCTTTTGGAAAGTGTTGCTGAAATCAAATTCAAAATGGGCATATATTTTTCAAAAAACAATTCAATTTCTCAGTTTTGGAATTTGATATGTTGTCTTTGAACTATTTTCAAATAAATATAGGGTTTAAATGATTTGCACATCATTTGCACAGTATCACAACTTTTTTTGGAAATGGGGTCGTAGATGAAACTGACACTCAGTGACTCTCAGTAACATTTAAAGAATATATCAGGGTTAGGATTAGGTGTTGGTTTGAGGTTAAGGTGATGGTTAGGTTTTGGGTAAGGTTAGGTTTTGCATAATGGAAAAAATATATTAACAATGTAAGCAATGTATCAACAGTACATCTACAAGATATCTACCTCAATGTATTCAGATGCTTCACTACTGGTACTCCACTGATATGTTGTTGATGTGTTACTAATAATCTGTTAAGACTTTATTATTCATCTACAAAGGACCACTCCAAATCAAGTGTTACCCTGCTTTTTACTGAGTAGATGCCTTTTTGGTATTTTCTCAAATATAACTAACTGCTATAGTTCTGCAGTCTGAATGGTGCAGTTCCAGCAATATGACTCTAGATGTCTCTAAAACCAAAGAAACAAACATTTTTTTTTTTATAGTTCACTGTAGAATCTCAGTCTGTCTTTAAATAACACTCAAATGTATATCTATAATATCTATGTCTAATAAGTGTAACTGAATTTGAAGACCATGAAATATTATTTTAAATATTTTGGTACATGAAATATATAACCTATGAGCTAATATTGTTACAATTCTGGTACAGAATTTTAATAAAGGCATATGAATTTACTTCACTTGTTGGTCTTTTTTTTCACTTTTACCTCAACTAAACAAATATTTGCAAAATCAAAAACAATCTATGTTGTGCATGAAAGTAAAATCTGTGTTTGTTTATTAATTGATTCATCAACCAGTGTCCAGAATGGCATTTTCACATAGCTGTGGACAAATTACAATACAATAGTTTACTAATCTTCTTGTGCAAAAATGAAAAACATTATATACATATAGATTTGTTGTTATATGACAGTGTAAATGAGCTTTTAAAAAATAGGCCACATATTTACTTCAATAAAAATAAAATATCAAAAAGTTACATTAATTAATTAATATATCCTTAAAGAATATGTGCAATTTGTAAATGTACCTGAAAAGGTTAGCATTTATGTTTCTTATAAAAATTAGAATATCAAAATCTAAATGGCAGTGCAACAATACATACAGAGATATTTTGACTACAACAATGAATTAAAAGAAAATAATAAATAAATTAACCAATAAAATGTTATGTTTGGATACTGTGAGGCCTTTAAAATAAACAGGTATTCCTTCTATTGCTGACTGCCACAAATTTTAAAATCAAACAGATTTCATATTCCTTATTAAGAATATATAAAAAGACCATGGAAATGAACATAACTTATCTTCTTGCCTAATGTAGTTCTATAAGAGAAAACCACAGACAGGCATCTTTAAAAAGAAAAGGAATGTGTGTGTGTGTGTGTGTGCGTGTGTGTGTGTGTGTGTGTTGGCCGTGGAGTTGTATTCAAACACTCCACAGAGATCCTCTGCAGAAAACACACATTAATATAGCATTTTCCTGCTAATTTTAATCAATTTCTGTTTATTTACTGAGCTTCATGCATTAGAAAATCGAACATTCAATATAAAATGTGTCATAATTTATGATGTATTTTTCCCAATATGTTAAATTTAGCAAATAAACAGTGACTATGCATTAAAAAGTGCAGAAGCGTGTTCTCTGTAGAAGATGTGTAACTTATTCTCACTTCCAAAATCAACAAAACCTGTAATCTGACCAGGTCTGCTAAAATTTTAACATTGAACTGTACAACAGGGAAGGTGGAACTCTGATGACCAAAACTACTGATAATAATAACCAAATAGTGTTATAGGAGGCCTGACCAACCTAGGTTATTAATGAAGCTGACAGAAAGAACCATGTGACGTTTTTCAGCCAGTGATATATTAAACTAATGAAACCAGACAGCAAATACATTTCAGTGCTTCAGTCAGTTATTTCCTTTCAGATATCATGTGTTTGTAAATTATGGCTCTACACAGGATTGGAATTATCATTTTATATTTCTACAAGATATGTAAGTTAATCAAATTGCCAAACACCAAATATGTCATATACTGTAAATTCTGCTTGATATTTAATTCATATTTTAAATATTAATTTAGACTAAACTTTATTTTACAGATTCTGCTCAAGCAGTGAGAAATTCAGAGCCATTGGTCATCTCAGCTGAGCCCGGTGAAGCGGTCACTCTCAACTGCACATTTGTAGACTTAAATAAAGATGTTAGGTAAAACTATAATTGATGATCATCTCATGAACTTTACTTATAGCAAATTTGATTCCTGCTTTCTTGCCATTCCATACAATTCCATGCATGTGAAACATCACCAGCATTCTGCTTTTCCTTGATTCCCAGATTTCTCTGGGTACTACTGATATTATTCATTGTAGTGGGTGAAACACCTAAAATACCAAATCAGAATGTTGTTCTTAAACTGTTGGATTATTTGCTGACACACATTTTGGCTCCTTTTAAATCCAAGTGTAATTGCATCTCCTGTTTCAGATGTTTTTAACAGTTCATAATGTCCCTCATCATAAAATCATTAAATTATAAATAGATCAATTTCAGCATATATTTAGAAAAACCAATGAAGTTAATAAGATAAACCATTACAGATCTCATTTTTAGTACTTTATTTGTTTTAATACAGTGAAGCAATCACTATTTTTCAAACAGTCCCAACTTTTTTGCCATAATGTAAATTATGCAATTCATAACTTTTTCATTATTGCGCTTGTTGTTGATCATTGCCTACAGTGGTATGCAAAACTTTGGACACCCCCAGTCAAATTATATATTCATTTTGTGAAAACAAGTTATCATATCCTCTACAGAGAACTCACTCAAAACTCAAAATTTTCATGCACATTTTAGTGCACAATTTCTGTTTATTTGCTGAATTTAACATATTACAAAAGAAAAACAAAATGTACCCTTTTTTTGCAAAGGCCATATTTTATATTTTATTTCCAACCAATATGATGGCTCCTGTTTCATCAAATAGACAGTAATTGTGCATTAAAATGTGCAGAAGTGTGTTTTTTATTGACTTACTTTCACTTAGAAAATCAATATTACATGTTATGACCAGAAGTGCCCAAAGTTTTACATGAAAATCACAAAGATTTTAACTAGGTTCCTATTATTTTATTTTTAAATCATTATTTCAGATATTTTTAAACCTATCATTTATTCCTCAATTCTTTTTTCCAGATGATCATCACCAATCTGTGCTGGTTGTTGTGGCACTGGGCATTAGTTTAATGTGGAATATCTGGAGATGGAGGAGAGCGAGCGGCAGTGGTCAGTTTACTTGGAAACAATCAGTATGTTACACATTTCATTAACATGAGGCTGAATTTCTAATACGTTTCTCTTTTAATTCATTTCAAGTCAAAACATCTCAGTCTGTCATTCACAATTTCTCAGAGGAACTTCAAGTCCAGGTACATTTATCATCATACTCATTAACTGATTCCACTGAAGTGTCAAACAGTGAAACAGTTTAAAGGCAGGTTTTTCAAACTTTCTACATGATTAAATAGCACAGATGGCAACAAAGTCATTCAGAGTAGTTTGGTGTGAAATGGTTCACTGTGGAGAAACTTACTAACCCAGATTTATTCACAGTATTGCCTACATAACTGTATATGAATAAATGTAATCATATTTTATTTTAAAGTAATTTAGGACCTTTTCTTTTGGTCTATTCACCATGAGGTTTTCACACAAACTAGTATGTTTTAAATTATGCACAAAAAAAAAAAAATCAGTAATGAATTTCTTAATTTCTTTGTTTTCCTGAGGCTGTCAGACTGTAGGAGCTGCTGTAAAGCACACTTTCTGAATGAGTTCTCTATCAGATCATTATTCTATAAACTGTTTTAAAAAAAATAGCAAAATAATAACTTATCATTTGCCAAATGGACTTATATTTTACCCAATTCTAATTAAAAACAAGTTAACTTAAAATTTTCTGTTAATTGAAACTGTACTATTAAATGAACAAAATAATATTTTGTGTTTCATGTTGGTTAATTTATTATTTGACGTTCAATGATCTTGAAATGTTATGTTGCCCAGGTTGCTTATTTTTTTAAAGTTAAAAAGTTGAATACATTTTTTGTAGTTATGGAATTTATTGCAGTTACTCAGTAATTCATTTTACTTAATGAATAATTAATAGTACTTGCAAAATAAGTTATAGTAGCTACCAAGTGATTAACAGTAGTTACATAATAATTTATAGTAATTACTGAATAATAGTTCTTACCATTAACCCCATAACATTCCAGGTTTATTTCATACAGTTATGATTTTATACAGGGACATAAATGCATATGAATGGAGCTATTCTTAGGTTATAGAAGTGTGTAATAAAAGTTTGGGCTCATGACTTGTTAATGGGCTAATATCTGAAATATCAGCCTAGATAGATTCTAAGCAGTTTAAACCTCACTGCAGTTCTATGTGGTCTATTATAAACAGAGCTGAACTCCAGTAAACTGTTGATCTGTAACCACAATCTGAACAAAAGACGGTAGAAAAAAAAAAATCACACCTTCAGACGACGTGGTTTTAACAGCAGCTCATACACAGTGCAGCCTTTTAGGGTCAGCGGTCAGTTTCCTCACTTACAATAAACAACATGTAGACATTCTGGTGTGTGTGTGTGTGTGTGTGTGTGTGTGTGTGTGTGTGTGTGTGTGTGTGTGTGTTTGTCTTTTCAGGACAGGAATGTCTCTAATTTGTACACAGACAAAAACAGAGCTAAACAAAAACAAAGTGTTATTTTTACAATATGAGGTTTTTTAGCCACTTTAAAGAACAAAATCATTTTCTTTAGGTTCCTGAGGTTAAGATTAGGGTTAAGTTTGGAGTTACACTTACTGTACTGTGTAAACTATTTTAATCATTCATTTAATTTTATGTCAAAACAACCAATAAGCAAAAGTTCAATTTTCAAGAGCAATTAAGGAAAAATACAGGAAAGAGTAGGAAACATATATATATATATATTTAAATATATTTAACAGAAAATTGCACAGAAGTCTTAACAACTAATTGGAGTTCTTTTTATTCATAATTTAATAGTTTAATACAGCTTCTATTCTTTCCGGGATGATTTCAGTTTCATTCTTTACTTTCAGTTTTTTAAAGAAATCTGCAGAGATATTTTCTCACAACTCCAAAGTTCAGTTTTAGAAGCTGGTTGTATTTTGTACTTTTTTACAATTCCTTAATATACTTATAATGTAAACCTAGATCACATTGCTGGTTGTCCACTCCAGCACTGATTTTCTGTTTTCTGAAACAGGACTCTGATTCTGAGGAGTTTGATTTCACTGCATTATGTTTCTCTGAGAAGATGAAGAGAAGATAAAGGAAAAAGTTTTCACCCGAGTGAGATTCTTCCCTGTTTCTGACTACAGAGCAGTTCAGTAAAGCTGTATTACACAACAGAAAAGAAGTCTTACTGAGTTAATATAGTCATGTAGTCTCAGTGTAATATGGATATTTTTATACCATATATATATATATATATATATATATATATATATATATTTTTTTATTTTTTTTAATCAGTGTTCATATATCGTTGCTGTCCAATGAAAAAAAAATGTATCTCCATTTTTTGCGATTTAACTTTTCTGCATCATTTGAGCTCAGCAGCTGTCCTTTACATTGTGTGAAAATGTGATTGGGGGAGTAGAAATTATCCAAAATTGCTTAGAATAAAACTTTTTCCGTTAACTTACACTGAAAGTAAAGAACATTTTTGGAAGAACTATTTTGGAAATACTTGCTTATTTTGGAAATACTTGTTTATTTTGGAAATACGTGTCATTGGACAGCGACAAAATGTACCATAGCCAGCTGAATAGAAAGTTAAAGAGTCAAATGTAAATTGCATAATGTAGCTAATTTTGCTTGGTTTTACAAATATCGAAAACGTCTTAAATTTCTGTCCTGAGATATAATCCACACTATAAATCATACTGTAATGCATAGTTCTTGTACTATTCCTGCTTTCCCAGTCAAAATCTGCAATATGTATGAATATAAATTTCTTTAAGAAGTTTACGTTCCTTTGTTTGATTAACCTTTTACAAATGTTTCCTAATCTAACTAATCAACTACACATTTAAAGTAAAAGATGTGGAGTCACAGACATCTTTATCAAAATATGGAACAGACCACCATAAACCTTCTTTCCTGCTGAAGATTAATGAACATTAGCGCAGTTTTTGATCATCACCAACTCTCCACTTCCAAATCATGTTCCACTTTATCTTTGTGTGTGTGTGTGTGTGTGTGTGTGTGTGTGTGTGTGTGTGTCCACACATCTACACTGTACCATTTAAATAAAGTTAAACAAGTCTTAATTTCCTTCTGCTATTATATAGAGTTCAATGGTCAAATGTATGTATGTATGTATTTTTATATGCTAGTCTAATATTTCATAAGTTAGACTGCACATGCTCATATTTACACATTCCCAATAAGATGTTTGGTTGTTATTTGGTTGGCGTCAGAAAATCAAAAAAGTCATTGGCTATTTCAATACAGCTCTGCAAATACTGAAATTGTTTCTTAGCTCAACTCTTTTTATTGACCACCATGATCTAAATCATCTTAAGTTAGCACAAATAAAAACAGCAGTCATCAGGGTTAAACAACATTAGACCAGAGGATGCAGAGAGGCCCTTCTTAAATCACTGTGATCAGCCTGTTTAAGGAAAAATCTCCCACCATTCAGTGCTAAGTCTTGAGTTCATGCTGATGTGAGCTGGAGGCTCCTGCTAATCTCTATTAAGTGCTCGAGTTTAGTTCAGGTTTACTATGCTGACTCTTTAGGCTGCAGACAGAAACTAGTGATAGCAAAACGAATCTTTCTGAAACTGTGAGGCTTTTATTTAAACTGTGTTGGGGAAGGTTTACTCAAAGCTTTAAAGAACAGTGCACATTAATTATACCTGGTGGTTAGAAGCAGGAATGGCACCTGGTCTAGAAGATGTTCTAGGATAAAAGTCCAAATCTTTATCCTGCAGTGATTTAAATGAGTCATTAGTCTTTAAAGCAATAAAGGTAGTTAAATGCCACATGCTAAAAAGTACATCACCTTAGAAGCTCAAGAGCTCACAGCTGGTAATTATCACAAATTTCATGACAAATCCATGCAAAATCTTATTCACATATAATGTTACTCTAGTCTTTCACATATTGTTTCACCTCTGTTTCTCTTTTCCTTCCTGAGTCTTTGACCTGCCCTCACCTCCTCGCCAGTTTCTGGATTCATGTCTTTGACAGGTCATGTTTAATGTTCTTTTTTTCTATTTATTCCATTTAGTTCCAGTCTTCCTCCTTTGAGGTTCTGACAATCAGTTGTGTTTCTTTATGGTTTTCTTATATGTTCATTGTTTTCTAGTTTTCACTCGAGCCTCTTGTTCGTTCTGCCCCTCCAAAACATCCTCGCTACATCTACTGTAAACATGCCTACTTGACTCCTACAGTGGTCTCTAAAGTGACCTCTAGGAAAACCCCCATGTTATGACAAATCTCGAAGGTGTGAGGACATTTGGAAAAACTACATTCAGGTGCTTTTGCTATGAAGCCTGTAGAGCTTGTAAGGAACAGGTCCACACCGTGGGCAATCAGCAGTGGGCAGGTGGCTTTTTGATAGAGCTAGAGCCACTGGCTGTGGGAACCCCGGTTCCCAGACTTCCCTTGGCTATCATAAACTTCAATTAATTATTCGTTAGCATTTATTTCTGACTGATCCCTTGCTGCTAGTTATCATTACTATCATAGCTAATGATTTACTGAGACATTACTTAAGCATTTGGTAATTATATAATACTACTATATAAAACTCGCTTAATAAATCATGCTCAATACAATGATATTAGTTCTTAGCAATCATACACATTGACTTTACTTTTATTTTAAGTTTTATTTTATTTTTCTTTTTTAAAAGTTTAGGTGAATTGAAATGTGAATTGAAGTGATTGTAGTGTTTCTTTAAAACCAATTTGAGCTGCACAATTGGACCTTAAGGTCACTGTAGTACCTTTGAGGGTGTATTTAAACAAATATATCTGTACTGTACCTTACAGTGTAGTGCCACCTAGTGGAGATTTACATTACTTCTTAATACTCATTATATTTTAAAACGTCAGATTTGAAAGTGTTACTACTGCCCTGAGATTGATCCATCATCTAAATAATATCTGGTCAACAGAAGTCCTGCGGTCAGACACTGACCCAATGATGGAGAGAGCAGAGTGCAGCTGATCACAACATCATTACATCTCCAGTCTGTAATTGTTCAGCTATAAAGTGAATGTATAAGGCCATATGTCCATATTGTCTATAGTGACCACTGTACATTTAGTTTTATTTACACATAGTCTCTATCTGTGGTCCTGAAACAGGACTGTGCTATCCATGGTGCTGAAATCTATGGCCGTATTGGAGAACAAAATGTGTACATGAATGAATGAATGAATGAATGAATGAATGAATGAATGAACAAATAAATAAATGGTTTAAAATTATTCTTTAATAAAATGAAAAGACTTTGTCTCACTGGCTGAGAATTTGAGTGACTACAATCTAATCTTTAGCTTTATAAAGTAGACTGTGTGAATGTCTCCACTGAATAAAGTGAACAAATGGAGCTGTATTAGAAATGAAGAAGATCAGGAGAAAAAGCAGGAACAGTGATAACACCTCACTGAACAGAGTGACCTGCCACTAATAAAAAGGAAAGTTTTATTTTCCAAGAAAACACAAACCAGGCATTATGAGGTAAAAGATCAAGGTTTGTGGACTAGAATTTAAACTAAACTAAGGAAAGTCTTTTCCTTCAACAAAAAAGTAAGAAAAGTCACTCAGAAAAGTGTTGTTCCATAGTCCAGAGAGAACAATACCTGCAGTTCTGTCTTCCGCCACAAGGAAGAGGCATTTAATCTCCACAACCTTCAACTCATCAACGCATGCCTGGAGGAATAATGAGAAGGCAGACATAAAAATCACTAAATCACAATAACAATATAAAACAGTAAAACATGGCAAACACACACAATAAAACACACATATTTCAAATATCTGACGCTATGCAATGAAAAGTTTACATTGGTAAACAATAGATTCATGTGCATTTGTTTTTTGTTACTATTTACCAAGTAGTCTTTCTTCTTCCTAATAAAGAGATGAATCTGTGAATGCTGAGAGTTCATGAGCTCCATCTTCAGATGCTGATAATACAGGTTTGTTATGTTGCAGGTTAAATAGAGTTTTAGAGGTAATATAATGCAGATCTCTCGCTGAGTAAAACAGACTTCTGCAGGTATTTCAATAAGACTCAGCAGATGCAGATTATATTAAAATGTCTTTTGGTGCACAGTGTTCTGCTTGTTGAGACTTTTAGCTTATTACACATTGCTGGAAAGGGTGTATTTAAGTGACATTTGAATTCAAGGCACTAATCAAACCTGGGTATGTCTAGTTCCCAGTAATCAACTAAATTTAGTTAATTAGTGCTAGTTAAGCAGAGTAAATACTTTGTCACAGGTAACCAGTTGGTGTTGGAAAATGCTGAATAATGAAATGATCATTTAAAAACTGTACTTTGTGCTTATTCAGGTTCTCTTTGTATTATATTGACATTTACATAAAAGTCTATAACAATAAATTTCACAAGTATGCAAAACAAACTAACTAACTAACTAACTAACTAACTAACTAAATAAATAATCAGGAGGGGTAAAGACTTTTCACAGAACTTTTGTTATGTCTCCTAGGGGTAAGACACACAAAGAGAAAGCAAGACTGCCTGCTCATACACCAGACCAGAGAAAAAAATTCTAATTAATAAATAATAATAATAAACACATTAAATACGGATTTGACAATTTATTCAATGCTTTGCACTTTCATCCAGTCATCAAAATTATTTTCAGCATTCAACTGAAGCAAGGAAACCAAAAAAATAAAGGAAACATAACTTCAGGGAGACCCAGGGCCCAAAATAACAAACAAAAGAGCTTAATAAAAAAAATAATAAATAAATAATAATAATAATAATAATAATAATAATAATAATAATAACAATAATAACTAATGAAACTAACAAAAAAAAAGGGAAAGGAAATTACAAAAACACTATCCCCACTACACAACCAATAAACAAAGTCCAACAGGTCAAATAAAAAGGGCAGGCCACCCTTAAGTTTCCTTTCTAAAAAAAAGGAAACAAAATTACAAAAGTGTCGTCAGTGGCCTACATGTACCTGTAGGCCAGCAAATCACCAACAATAACTGGTCTGTCGACTTGCGGGCAGCCAGGGGAGCGGAACCATGCGAGGCCGAATAAGAAAAAAAATGCTCCCCATTGCTCCAACACCAAAGGCCTTTTAAAGCCAACGCCAACTGGAACAGCCAATCACATGCCGGGAGAAACAGGACGTCAGTCATGCAGCAACATCCACCTGAGAACACTCAGACAGAGAGAGAGAGAAAAGGAAACATCCAGACACAGGACGTAACACTGTATTATTCCATTACTTTAGTGCAGGGCTGCCTAAAGTCAGGCCCACTTGATCTGATTTGGCCCACCAACAGGTTTGTAGTGAATTGAAAAGCTGTAAGCCTCATTTGTAAAGAAACCACAGTGACATCTAAAGATTACAGTATGTAGCAACAGAAAGAAAATAAACAGGCCACATCTTTCCACATTTACTGCTGGTGGGGAAAAACACAATGCTAACAAGTTGCAAGCTGGCTTTTGTACTTGACAAAGCACTGACCTTCTGCTCCTGCAGCTTCTAGATTTATATCCTGTTATATCAACATTAAACTTTGGCCACACAACACAAAAACATTAAGCCCCTTTGCTTTAATTTATGTAGTAGACATGTGTTACGAGAAGCTGGTTCACCACAATCACCTGATACAGCATGGAAAATCAACACAAGCCACAAGTCGTGTGGAACAATCACTGTAGTTTTTAATAACTGCAAACAGTGAATTCTCACAACCTCTCTGTCTCTGCAAAGTGTGAGCTGTTAGACTCTCACACAGCATCTTCAACAAAAGACATGCTTAACATGGAAAGACAACCAAGCAAATTAAGTCATTAAAATACTACTGTATTTACAAACACTTATATTTGCATAGTAAATGAAAGAACACCATATATATATATAAACATAGGCCTATTTCCTCTCTCTGTGCTTTACAAACATCAGAGCATTAGAGACAAACCTATCGATTTTAGCCACCATTCTGGGCCAGATGGACAAAACCATTTGTGCCCGTTTCAGGCACAAAATGACTTTGCAAAGGATGTAGGAGGATTGTGTGGTAAATGGGTGGAGATACTGGAAATGTGGTTGATTATGTATTACTCTCAATTTATTAAAGTTTGAGCACCTTTGGCCGGTTTTATATAGATTTTAAAACTTTTGCATTTACTTTTTAAAAGCATGTTATCTGGAGACTTTCATTAACAGCAGCAGCTTGACAGAGCAAAATTAGACAGAAGCACGAGTCTCAAAGATGTGCAGAAAGAACATTTATAATCAAAATAACACTTTCAGCTCTCAAGATCAGATGTATGTATGTAAAAAGACAAATGCAAAATGTGCATCAGTGCAATCACAATGTGCACTTGCAGACATGTTATTGTTTTTCAAATTCACTTTTTGTTTAGTCTGTAATAGAATTACACTCCTACATAATGTTTTGGTGGGAAAATTTCATTTATTTAAACTATTATATTGTGGCATCCACCATGGGCCTCTCCGCTGTGGGAAGCATAAAGGAAGAGGTAGTGCTCACATGTGAGTGTCAGCACCTGCACTTTTATGTACTTCTGATCCACAATGCACTGCTAGCACTGATCGAGCAGCCAATCACAGACAGTGGATTTATACCTAATAAAAAGCTGTGTTATTGAAGTGTTCATATTTGAACATACAGTATTTATGTATGAATGTATTATTACTATTGCCACTACTAATAATAATCTAGTTAAGGCTACTTTGCGATCCTTCTCCGTGGGCCTATAATTCACTATAAGACACACACACACACACACACACACACACACACACACACACACACATTTAAGATCAAACGTGAACAATAACAGAGTATAAACGCTCCACTCTGTACCAGTGTACCAGTGATCCAGTGTAAATGTTCATATGTTATTATTATGGAGCACCATGACTAAAAAGGTTTGAGTGAACTACAATATAATGGCACTAATTATTACATTTAATGTAAGTATAATTGCCTAAAGTTTTGTGGGCAGAAAGTTTACTCACATGGAATCCAGTGTGTGGCTGATGAATTGAATCTAAACTTCACAAGAAGCATTTTTATTTTTCTTCCCTAAGCACATTTTTGTGCAGGTATTATTATACTTGATTTGATATTTAGATATTCACTTTGAATAAAGCAACATCACATCAAGTTTATGTAGTTAGTATGTGCTTTAATTGCATTAAGATATCACACAGCTGTTCTGTCTGAGCTATTTGGCTCACGGCAGTTAAAAATAGCTGAGCATCCTGTGGAAAGTTTGAGCGGTGAGCGAGGGGTTGTTTTTCTGAGAAACTGAGAGGAGGTCAGCGTAGCTTACAGAGATAAAGCAGAGAAACTGCAGTGGGTAAAACATCAAGGTATGAAGGACAGCAGAGCTGCAGAAACCACCACAGCCTGCTGGCATTAACAGCAGCCACAATCAGCCCTGTCCACTGACACTTCAAAGGCCGAGTTTCAGATACAGATATGCGCGCACACACACACACACACACACACACACACGCTACATACTACAAGGCCTTTAGTTCTGTTTTCTTTGTTGTCGAGGATATTAAAAGAAACAAAACATAAAATTGTTGAAAATGCTATAAATGACATAAATGGCCTTTACTGGATGCTGTGCAACAATGCATAGCCACAAGTATTCAGACACTCTTTATGTTATTAATATAATTCCAGTGCATATATCCATATTTGAATTTACACACACAATGTCTTTTGATTTCATACTTACAAATATAAACAAAAATACATACACATAAACAAACAAGCATGTTTAAAGAGTGAAATGTAAGTATATGAAATAACAAAAACTAAAGTGTCTGAATACTTGTTCCCCTTCCTGTCTCTGAATTTTACCTTTAGCTATTTTAATTTAAAGACTTATGTTAGGGCATCATATCACTGTGACTTGCAGTAAAACTTGTGACACATAAATTTGTTTGTCAGTTTGTTTCATTTTGAGTCCTGTTTTTATCCTTAGTCCTGTTTTAGTTTGGTGGGGTTGCCTGGGGAGGGGAGGAGAGTGTGTGTGTGTGTGTGTGTGTGTGTGTGTGTGTGTGTGTGTGTATGTGTGTGTGAGTGTGAGAGAGAGAGAGAGAGAGAGAGAGAGAGAGAGAGAGAGAGGAGTGAAAGAGAACCTCAGTGGGGGTTCAGAGGAGGAGAGAAAAGAGAGAATATGATTGGTAATTGCTACAATTGGTGATAGTGTGAAGAAGAGGCCCCAGTTAGAGCTGAAGTTAACCCCGCCCACACTGCCTCATACATCTTGCATTTTAAAGCTTATATTTTTTTTATTTCTTCATTATCTGTATGTTGTAATTGAAACTTTTATTGATAAACTTTTGCACAAGTCAAGTTCAAAAGTCTCAAAACTTTTCTTTAAGAAAGTCAAATCTGTAACATGCATGATTTAAATGATCTGCATATCACGTCCTCAGAGAGTAGCATGTGGCTAAGACAGCTGAATCTGCAAAAAAGAAGACATGTTTTCTGTTAACATTTCCTTTTTAGACACTGTTAAAAACAGCAAACATATCCAAATCAAACCAAATTAATACATTATACAAAACAGAAATATGGGTCTAATTTCAGTTCAGAATTGGCCAACTGCACTTGCACACAGAAGAATCTGACCCCCGCATTTAACCCATCCATGAAGTGAAATACCCCCACATACACTAGTGAACACACACACTTGCCCAGAGCGATGGACAGGCCTATCCACGGCACCCGGGGAGCAATTGGGTGTAGGAGCCTTGCTCAAAGATATAAGTTCAGGGGATCAAACCGGCGACTTTTCGGTCACAAGGGTGGTTTCCTAACATCCAGCCCATGACTGCCCACTAACTTCCAAGTGCATTCCGAATGAATGCATCAGTAAGAATTTATTTAAAGTGCTCCTTCATAGATGATTAATAAAATCTTAACAGATTATTAGTAACATATCAACAACATATCAGTGAAGCAGCAGTAGTGAAGCATCTGAACACACTGAAGTAAATATCTTGTAGATGTTCTGTTGATACATTACTTATATTAAGTAGATGTATTGTTAATATGTTACTTCCATTACACAAAACCTAACCCTAACCATGGGCCTAACCCTAACCCTAACCTTAAATTCACCTCAAAACCTAATCCTCAACCCAAAACCTAACCTTGCACAACTTTACCCAAAACCTAATTCTACCCCTCATATGTTTTTGGTCTCTCCTAAGAGTCTGTTGAGTGTTTGTTTCATCTGTAAAGGACCACTCAAAGCGTCACCAATGCATCTACAACTTTAACAAAATTCAAAAATCAGCAAAGGTCACTGTTGTTTCTATTGCTTTGTTATAGTTCTTAAGACTGTAAGGAACCATTCAAGAGAAGAAAATATTCCCAGGATTCAACTATCCAACCAACACACCACCCAGGCAAATGAACAAAAGGTCAACATTCTGACTGGACCTGAGGCCTTAGCAGCACCACAGTGGCAGCATACTAACCAGTGTTGTACATGTCACTTCTATAAATGCACATTTTTTTTCTAATCAAGATAAAACAATAGCAAGATTATGCCACATTAACGAGAGCACAGGTTACCATAAACCCAACAACCAGTGAAAACATTTCTCCATAAAGCATGCATCCACTCTTCACAAGCACAACATTTACTCCAGTGAAGATGACATAAACTATATGAAGATGAGATAAAATTAAAATTGCAGAGCTGAAATGTACATAAAGACAGAAAGAAGCAGCAAACCTGAAGACCCAAACCATCAAGCATCCTAGTTCAATCATTCTGCCATGTGATTTTTTTTTTTCTCATTTATATCTTACCTCTGATGACAGTTTACAAACAAGAGTTTGCTGAGAGGAATGGTCTAAGACCAAACATTCTGTGGTTAGAAAAAAGCTGCAGCAAATAGCAATCATTCCAAAGAAAGAGAGAGGAAACATGAGATGAAAGCACATAATGTCTGATATCACAGTTGTGCTTTTTAACCAGAAAATAGAGAGACAGTCTGCATATTTAGGGCTGAATTAACTGTTAAAATAGTTAATACCTGCATGTTTTTTCATGATACAACTATTAGCAGAAAGAACTTGTATTTCAGGATAAACTTAGCAGAGCCAAACATCTTAACTGCTTCTGTAATAAGACAAAACACACATGAAGACACCTGCATTCTCCAGGTAAGGATTAAAATTTACATAGCAAACAAAACAATTCCAGATTCCAGAGCTTTATTGCTCTTTTTCACAGCATGAAAAGCACAAGCAGTTGTTTCTTGTACAATTAAATTCTTAGTTTATTTATTCTCACTGATGCTATAAAAAACACACATATGTAAATAACATAGATAGATGAATAAGTAAAAGATAAAAGGCAGAGCAATATAATATGAAAAGTACAGACTTAAAAACACGGTTCTTCAAGAACTATGAACAGTCAAAGAAACATTTTGTATGATTAAAGGGTTCATCACATGGTACAATGCTTCTTCAGATTAATTGAGAATGTGTAGATAGTCCTATATAAAACCTTTTGAAAAGGGTTCTATATAGGACTGAAAAGGGTTCTTCTATTGTTACAACCTTTGCATCATAACAACAGAAGAACCCTTTTTGGTGAATATAGAACCATACACAAGACATTCTCCATCAATCTAAAGAACAATTTTGTGATGCAGAGAACCCTTTAATCATGCAAAGTGTTATTGCAGTGTTCATGGTTCTATATGGAACCATTTTCCTTAATAAAAAACCCTTTAGAGTATAGAGTTAAACACAAAACATAAGACTGTGAACAAAATAAAAGTAGTTGCAACAAATAATATTTTAATGTTTATGTCACATTCGTTCACTGAACTGTTCATTGTTGCAAACAATGATGTAATGTCCACTCATTGTTGCTGTTGTGGTGCTGAAAGAGATGCAGAAAAGCAGCTCAAACCACCATTAGCAGTAAATTATTAGTCCTGTAATGCATGAAAGAAACTTAAGTGTCATGAAGGTTTCAATCACCAGGTCTAAGGTGACACAACCTGAATAAAGATGTTCATTGGCTGTTTCACTATTGATGACAGAGCTGGGTCAAAAAAGGACTAGATGACCTCTGATGGCCAGATTGTCTTCTGTCACACAGGCAGAAAAGACCTTCTCACTTCATTTCTTTTGCTTCAGGTAATCCAACTAATAATCATGCTGTTTATGAAGACTCCAGTCTGGATACTCATTACCAGTATTTACACCACAGGTACACTTTATAGTACTTTTAGGAGAAACTTAAAAATGCTGAACAGCTTTTTTTTTATATTACATTTACTTTCCTTGTTTCTCCTTAAATCTGACTTAAACTCATTTTATAGGTGCTGATCGAGCTGTAGATCTTCATCAGAAGCCATTTTTGTCAGTTAAAGCTGATAGTAAAAGCTTTCTTAGCTGTGACAGGTAATCACCATATTTGTTTCTTCATTTCAGAATTTAAAAATATATAAAATAAATAAAAGAAGAAAAAAAGGAAATACATTTGTTGTTAATCATACATTATTTTTGTCATTATCATTATTATTATTATTATTATTATTATTATTATTATTATTAGTAGTAGTAGTAGTAGTAATAGTAGCAGTAGTAGTAGTCTTAGGCCAACTTTGAAAGCAAATGATGGTGAGGTTCTTCTCTGTTCTTTCTTCTCTAAAACTAATTCAGAATCACCACCCAAAGAACACTGAATATAAACCAAACCGCATCTGAGCATTTTTATTATTAAATGTAAACACACTAATAACAGCATTCCTTTCTGCCCTCAAGACATGTCCGATTTTTGGAACCAGTGTACATCAGTTAACAAATAATACTCACTTAAGCCAAAATGGAAAAGATCAATTAGATCCTCAACCAGCAGCGAACAGATTTTATTCACGCATGTAGAGAAAGAACTACAGTCTAATCACCTCAGATCCCCATACTTGGCTGGTCTCGAGAACAATGTCCGAGTCCACCCTACTCTGTGACCGAGGAGGTTATTTTACGATCTCAAGACTGGTCTTAGTACTACAGCACTATAAATGATAATAAAGAGTATAAGAATAACTACATAAAGTGTATACTGTATAAATCCCTTGAAAACATCAACATTGGATTGTTTTCATGACTAGATTATTTAATCAGCCCTCATTTTCTCCCTCAATAGCCTATTCGTCAGTTACATTAGCTCCATTTATTCAGCAGCCACATTACAGCCATACACTCCCTCTCATGCCAATTTACTTAGTTATTACTGAGCCACTACACAAACAGTAAGGTTAAACACACTATGTAATAACATAAAGTGGGTACATGTTCATAAATTTATGAGCAGTTCTCAGAGTAAAATTAAGTAAAAAAGAAAAGAAAAACAGGCAGCTTTGGGGACCTTTGACACAACAAGACAAATTACACCCCCACTTAGAAGTATCACTGGTGATAACAACAGCATGGTGTAATTTGATATTAGTATTTTACTTGGAGATCATTGAAGATGAATTCTGGATACTTTCAATAAATATTGCATTTCTGTTCATAGTAGAAAAGGAGATGTTTGATCATAAGTTGAACTGAATTCAATTGAGTCATTGTTGTGCAGTTTCATCTTTGCAGAAAACAATCCTTTATATTAGCCTTCCTTTACATTATGTGCCATTTACGTTGTACTTAACCATCTACGTGTGTAATTTTAATTTAAATACAATTTACATTTGATCACACCTATTTAAAAACTGTAAAAGCTTAATTTCTCTTAATACTGATAGTCCTTAAATAATTATCATTACATTATATTTATGAATTATGCCATACAGGTTATCCAGATTTAAACATATCAGTGCTCCAAACTCCAGTATGGGGGTCAGTTTCTCCAGGAGAGTCGGTCACTCTGCAGTGCACGGTCCTCTCTGAGATCAGAGCAGCAGAACTCCGAGTGCTCTGGTTCAGAGCTGCTGCAGGACAATCCTGTCCTGAAATCATTTACACTCATCAGAACAGCAGCAGCCGTCAGTGTGAGATCAGCTCTTCTACACACAGCGGACAAAAAGAGGACAAAAGCAGATATTTCTAAAAGCATATTCACATTATCCTGAATTCAGTGAATTTGGCCTCGTTCATCACAGCTGTGCACAGTCAAATCTGATCATAAACATAACATTTTCATTAATTTCATTTGGCGTATCTGTATAAACTCTAGTAGGAGTTTGTGTACATTTGAGAATAATAGTTTAAAAAGCTGGGAAAAATATGCTTGTTTTGTGGTAAACTAACCAAAACTGCAATATAATCTCTAAAACCAATAATAAAAATATACATAGAAAATAAATTAACACTAATAATTGTGGTGTAAACAAATGCCCCAACTTCTCTATAGAATATATATATTTCGTCTTTCCACTTCCATATATTTCCACTTCGTCTTGTTCAGAGCAGAAGCAGTGATAGTGACTGTGGTTATCTTCCTAAATTTAAGTGGTTAAAGGGCTCTTGTTTGTCATTCCTTGCACTGTCTAATTGGTACACATTTCTATGTGTTTTAGAGAGTAACTTAAATGTAAAGTAATGAATGGTGGGATTTTCTATTTCCAGGAAATAATACTGATGGAGAAATAATGTGACTTGTTATACTTAACCATGAAGTTTGACTACACTACTTTTATAAATGTAAACATATCGTATTTATTGACTCATATCTTTCAGGGAGGTCTGTGGATCCCATAGTGATGTTTTTAGCAGCAGCTTTGGGAGTGTGAATGGCTGCCTGTTTTCACCTGAACACCAATATAAATTCACCCAAAATAACATGGCATAATTAAGATTCTGTGATAAATTTTATTTTCTGTTCACTTAAACAGAAAACAATCGTAATGATAAATACTTTGTGCAAAAACAGCTGCCATATAAACCTTTTTGAACCTTTTCGTTTCTGTTGTTCCAGTGTTGCTTGGTGTTGTTCAGTGAATTTGCAGGCCAAAGGACCTGATTTGTCAAAGAGAATGTGAATTTGAGGGGTAGCTGAATCGAATAAAGTACCAGCGTTAGCCGTGTTGAACGGCTGTTGCTACAGACTAGTAACGACAAAAGCACATTAGTATTTTTACATAAATTTTATGGCTGTATTGATTTAATAAACAAATGAGTAACACTGAGTAACAAACACATCAAAGTGGACCCCCGTATTCATTCTGAGTCTAAACACTGCAGCAGATTTTTCAAAAGAAACAGAGGAAGCAGGAGATGGAAGCACCTAACATCTGACATCAAAGGCATGTCCTTTGACATCACAGATGTGTAATCGAGAAAAAGAATGTGTTTTTTTTCTCTAAGTGTTAAGGATTATTCTAGACTTGTAAAAGGTCTTGTAGTGTAATTCAATAATCAGGCCTTTAACAAATAGCTGTCCCAGACTCGCTACTCATCTCTGACTCTAAGATGTAAAAATGAAAAAGTTGTTGTTGATTACAAACATGGGACTGTCCCAAAAAAGGTGTGATTAGAAATAGAAAGACTGTGATTGAGTATTTCATTTTCATAAAAACTGAGTTTATGTGATATGATTTAGACCAGGTGCCTGAGATTTTTTTCACCGTCTAATGGAAGCAGCCAAAAAGTGGAGTAATGGAGATACAGAACATCCTTGTCTGGTTCCTCTTTGTAGTTGAAATGGTTTTGATACAGGTGTACTGGTTAGAGCAGAGGCAGTAAATTGCATTGTTTTTCATTGAACATTAAAAATGTTATCCGATTAATAAAATGTCACCTTATTCTAAACCACCCTTTTAAACGTCCTTTCATGTCAGTGTCTGTGAATGTAGGTGTTGTTTTCTCTCCCCTCTCAGTTGCTCTTCTCCTGTTCTTTTGGCTGTCTCTTTCCTTCATAGGTTGCTTGTGTCAATCACAATTACCTCGTGGATGTCAGATGGCCAATCAGCATGCAGACTTGAGCCCACGGAGGTGGAGCTTGGACTTTGAAAGCAGTGCACAGAGTTTGTTTCCAGTCCTGGGCATCATTTGACACAAGTCTCAGATCTGGGCTCATTTGATTGATTTCTGACATTCTGTGTTATTTGCTGTCTTAGTATTCTTAGCTCTTTAGCCACTGCTAGCTTTAGCCTTGCTAGATTTATCCCCTGTTAGCTTGAGATCTCTTGATGGCCTTGTTAGGCTTTGTTAGCCGTGTCTCTCCCTGTCATTTATAGAGTGACTTTAGATCGTTTGTCGTTGGTCTGTGATTGTCTGTCTGGTTGTACTCTCTTAAATTGGTACTTTTCTCCAGGGAGGGAGGACAGATTAGACTGTGCATGCACCTACATTTACACCCTTGGGTATGTCATTGTCTATGCACACTAGATTAGAGGCAGGTGCCACTCCCTGTATGTTTTTGTTATCTTAGCATAGAGTAGCAGCTACAGTCATTTTTAATATTTTTGGCCAGGTAATGTTGCTGTTTAACTGTCAGCTTAGAATAATTTGTTTATTTTCTTTGTTTATAGCTTAACTTGTTTGTATGTTTGATTTGTTCATCTGTATAATAAACCTTTTATTTCAGATTTATTTGTATTGTACTGGTCTCTGCATCCCTTTACTATCCTCTTCTATCCTTTTTAACTGTCCCTCCCTCTTCTTAGACCTGAGCCTATGGTTGGGATGTAAAAGGCATCAAGGGAAGGCACTATAAATAGTAATTTATTTGTGTAGGTGTTGCAGTGATACACAAGTTAAATTAAATAATGGATTTCGGCCTGAGTTGAAAAACTTCAACATGCAACAGAGCCAAACCATAGACCTCCTTCTGTAACATGGAGAAGAGCTATTGAAGACACTCTCAATCACCAGATACAGCAAAGAACTACATTTCTACCAGAGAGACTCAAAAGACAAACATGAAGGAAACTAAGTTGAGTTTAACTTTGAGTACATTTGGCACTTTTATTTTTAAGAATGTACAGTTTAAATATCGATACACAATGACACACAAAAATCTCACTCATACTACAATAATAGTTCTTAGAGTCCCTAGAGTTTTGTGTTACTGGCAGAAAATATAGTGTTATTGTAAAAGTAAAAACATGATCAATATTTGCAGGCGTAATATATGTAAATACAAGTGTATTTAAACTTTAGCTCAAGTTCTTTCTCTGTGAGGTGACACTTCCTGAATAAAGGTGCTGATTGGCTGCTTCACTATTGATGACACTGTTAGCTTATAAAGAGGCCCAGAGAATTTCTGGTGGCCAAATTATCTTCTGTCAAGCAGCCAGAAAGGACCTTCTGACTTCATTCAAACATTCTACTTACACAATCCAAAAAACAACCATGATTTCTATGAAGATAACTCCCCTCTGAATTCATATTCCCAGTCCTTACAGACTAGGTAAGTTTCTTTATCTATATATTATGTATTCTACATTTCTAAAACTTCTACTTTTACTTCTTTCTTTTGTGTGAGTTAAATCTGCCTTAATCTATTTTTAGGTCATGTTCAAGCTATAGATCTTCATCAGAAGCCATCATTTTTATCAGCTAATCTGGGTAAAGCTGTTACACTTTACTGCACGTTTGATGAATGAACGAGTAACGAGCGAATGGTTTGGTATAAGCAGAAAGTGGGACAGACTCTTCAGCAGGTGGGAATAATTTTAACAAATAAAGATCACATGGTTTCAGATGAGTTCAACCAATTAGGACTCCAACTGGAGGTAAACAAAAACAACATTTCTCTGACTATTCAACACACCACTAAAGACGATGAAGGAACAGTTTGCTGACCTACTTGACATGTCACTGGCTATGTGATTTCTGTTTTATGGGTCCAAGCACCAAATTTTCTGAATCCCTATTGTTTTTCGCTCAGATTCTCATAAATTACTTTTCTTCACCAATGAGTCCTACAAACTACACCATAAGCCAGACACACAAGGAAGTCAGTCAATAAGTAATACTCATTCCTGCTACTGAGGCACATAAGATGAGCCTGATCGGCCTGAAGAGGGCATACAGCATAGTGTTTAACATACCCCCTACATTATGAGGCAAACAGATCTAATTCTGGGTGCTACTGATTTCTTTGCTCACACTAAATCAAAATTATATGTCAATAGGGGGCACTGTAAAAGCTAACTAGCTGTTTCTCAGCATCTGTACATCCAATCAAGCTGAAATTTTGCACACTGCATTTTTTGTTTTTTTGGTTTACTTATAAAAGGATGAAATGATAAATCGAATTGTGGCCAACTTCACCCAAACAGCTTTCAGCAAGCATTTGACAGGCTTAACATTGACCAAATGTCATGAAACTTGAATAGTATGTGTATGCAGGGATTCTTGATTACTTTTTTAATGAGACTAAAAACTATGCAGTTACTTTCAGAATAATTGCTGTCAATTATATATATATATATATATATATATATATATATATGAAAGCAATGTTTTTCAAGCTAGTCTGTTCTTCAAGCTAGTCTTAGGAATTTATCTGATCATTTCAAAAGTGGTCTGGAAATAATCTGTGACATCTGGAGGTAAATAATTTGTGAGAACTTTTTTGCACACTGTAGTCACCACAAAATAAATTATTAATTCATTAATAACAATTCAGAATTAAAATTACTCAAAAACAGTTGTTCTTATCATTTGAAAATTTGTAGCACTTATATGAATTGTTATTCAGATGTGGCAAAATGTAACCCATTTTGGCCTTAAGGGGCACTACAGTGCACAAAAATCATTAAACCAGTCTCAATGGTCTCATGTGCTTCAGTTTTTTTAATTAGAAATTGAACTGCTTGTCTGACACTTTGACTTATTCATTCAAAGTCTGCAGCTTAGTGTGCACAGGTCAAAAGGTCAATCTCTACAACATTGGAAAAGTATCTTAATTGAAGGCTCTTGATCAATGATCATGACATATAAATGATTTTTGATTAACCGTGTCTTACTATGCTTCATTCTATGTCTGCAAAAAGCCCCAGTCTGACACATGTGGTTTGTATAGTGTAGTGGGTAACACCTCTGTCTTTTATGCTGCAGACTGGGGTCCAATTCTTTGTCTCAGCAGGCACCCTACACTATACCAATGAGAGTCACAGGGCAAGACTCCTATCACTACCTTTGCCTACCTGTGTAAAATGTTAAGATTGTTCAGTTGTAAGTTGTTCTAGGTTGGAGTGTCTGCCAAATGCCACATTAGACCTTATTAAGCAGATAGGATGTTTGGACCCCTTGTATTGCCACTTGCTTATTTTCTGGCAACATATTTTAGTGGTTTTCTGAAACAGTCATATTTGAAAATTATATGCTACAAATAAATATTCAATATTTATATTTTAGTTAACTGTTCATTAGGCATTAGATATTACTTAGTTACTGATTGAATGCTTAGTAATAAGTAAGTGACTTAGGTTTCATTTGAAATGTTTTTACATAATTTGCTCAATAACTGTGAACTAGCTGATGCTTATTACACTGATAATGAACTGATAGGTGTGTTTACTCATGTAACAAGTTAACATGATAATTAGATAGTACTTTTGAAATAGTCTCATTAATTGTCTGTTAATTAATCTACTGGTTTCTTGTTATTAACCAATTGCTTCTTTGTATCCCCTCTAGAAAGTGATCATTTTACTACTAATTATACTACAAAATCATGATCAATACATGACTAGTAATGGCTTAATCTTTTCTTTACTTGTTTTTATTTCCCTTCCAGGATTATTAATAGGACTAAGTCATAAGTACTATTAAGTTTTCATATCACTTCTTTATAGTATTAAACACACTTAGCAGTTCATTAACAGTGTAACAAGCTGCTTTGCATTTCTCTAAGAGGAAAATCAAAAACAAAATAGTAATGAGTGTGATGAGTGCTCTGCACTGTGATACACTTTTATTATTCAACTTCATTTCTAATTTGTTTTCTTTCAGAAGCTTCTAAACAACACAGAAACACTGGTTCTGTGTGCAAAAAAACTGGTAAATACAAAAGTGGGGACCTCATTCTGTGGTTAGAGGCTAAAAGCTTCAGCAGAAAATGATCTTTCAAAACAGGGACAGGAAGCAGAAGATGAAACCACCTAATGTCTGACATCACAGGCATGTCTTTGACCAGAAACTACTGAGATTGTGAGAGTCTTGCAACACTTTGTAGCATCTGTGTTGAGTAAGACACAGAGAGGCCATGACTTCACTGAGAAAAGTGCTCTTTATTAAACACACCAGCAGAAAGACACTAAACTCTGAGGTCACCACCAGCCACAGCCTTCACTGTGACACACAAAACACCCCCAACTAAACTGACTTCCCAACAGAGAACAACACATAAAACATGTACACATAACCTAAACTAACAAACAACAACAACAATACACAACACAAATGGTCCCTTTTCAGGAGGACGCGCATCTACTGTGAGCCTGTCCACTTAGCTGCCTGCGTGGTCAAGCCTACAATATATAGGCTGATATAAACTAACAATTTATTACATAATATTTCCAGAATGTTTTAGGATTATTCTAGACTTGTATGACTGCTGACTAAAAGATTTTGTAGTGTGGTAGAAAATCTAAGCAGTGCCAAACCACATGACTCATTCATAACATGGTGCACGAAGACACTCTCCATCACCAGATACATGAAATTAATATGAACAAAAAACTGAACATGAAACATGAGCATGAAAACTAAGTAAATATGAAAAAAAGGGGAACACAATTTCAAATTTTCATCACTGATGTACAGTGGGAACAAAAGTGACTAGATGTTCCAACTCCTCTGCCATTGTAGGCCCCTCTCTCTACCCCCCTTTCTTTCTCTCTCTCATTTAAGCTGGAACTACAGATGCTTTAAAGAGTCAAATGTGTTAACAGCATTAAGAAAATTAGTGGTGTTTTGTTTTAACATATTATTAACACACTAACTGCAGTGAAAGACTCAATGAAACGATAGAATAGAATAATCTATTACCTAGAATATTTTGTTACTATTTAAATAATTGAAAACTGTGTTTGTAGACAAAGTATTCCTGCTTTTTTTTTATAAAATAGTAAATGCAAGTGTATTTTGACTTCAAATCAAGTTCTTTCTCTGTGGGGTGACACTTCCTAAATAAAGGTGTTCATTGGCTGTTTCACTATTGATGACACAGCCAGCTTATAAAGAGGCCCCCAGTGAACATCTGGTGTTCAAATTATCTTCTGTCTCACAGCGAAACGACCTTCTGACTTCCTTTTAAACATTTCACTTCAAATAATACAATGCATTCTATGAAGATACCTTCCCTCTGGATTCTTATTGCCAGTCTTTACAGAATAGGTACGTTTTACAGGTTTTTCTTAAAAGGATTTTTTCTTATTTCTCCTAAGTGAGTTAAATCTGACCTGAACTCATTTTATAGGTGCTGGTCGAGCTGTAGGTCTTCATCAGAAGCCATTTTTATCAGTTAAAGCTGGTGAAGCTGCTACACTTCACTGCACATTTGAGGAACACATGAGTAAAGAGCAATTGTTTTGGTATAAGCATAAACTGGGACAGACTCTTCAGCCGGTGGGAACAGTGTTAGGAGGCGTAGACATTTATCCAGAATTCAAGCAACCAGGAATGGAACTGAAGGCAAACAAGAGCAGCTTTTCTCTGAATATTAAACGTGCTACTGAAGATGATGAAGGAATGTACTTCTGTGGTAAATCTCAAGGAAATATTATTGAGTTTTCCACAGGAACCTTCTTAGCTGTGACAGGTAATCATCATATTTACATCTTTATCTGTTAATGTCAACAGTTTTAACAGTAATTTAAAAACCTTTAACAGCAGTGGGGGAAATAAAAGTCCTTTTGAACAACGAGGTCCATTTACTGTGAAGCTAAATCATATCTGTACATGAGTTTATCATGTAAAGGATGATGACTGATAAATCTGCACACAGTTAGAGAAACTGAACTAGAACAGCACACAGTCCTGTTTTTATAGAATAAAATAGAAAAATCCTGAAAAGATTACTTATTACTCATACTCTGGGGTAAGAAGCCCCCTAGTGAATCTTTCATAAATTTATCATTTAGATTTCACTGCATCATTTTCTGTCTCATGCAAAAGTTTGGGCACCCTGTTTTTTTTTTTGTTTTTTTTTGTTTTTTTTTGTTCCTAAGTGAGAACACATTCTCTACAGAGAACACACATCCGTACATTTTCATTTCCAGTATGTTAAACTCAGCAAAACATCTAAATGAATAAAAATATCTGTATATTCTCTGTAATCATCAACAAAATCAACAAAATGTAATTTGACCAGGGGACCCAAACTTTTGCATGCAAATCCTTTTATGCCATTATTTCTACTCTTTGCATTAAAAAACTCAGTTATTACTCAAAGTACAACACAACAATAGTTTATATGTTTTATCTATTTTATATCAATCTTGTATATTTCATAATTTCACTTTATTTTATTAAAGTATGATAAAAGACAAATGACTCAAAATAGAAACATTTGAAATGTCAACTTTGTTTATTATTATTATTATTATTATTATTATTATTATTATTATTATTATTGTTATTATTATGACAACAAAACAATGATATTCAACATTGAACAACAGTTTTAAGGGGTAATTGATTATTAGAAATGATAGAAAAGATCAGATGATGATGTGACTCTTGCCGAGCTTCTAAACTTTCATAAAAACCAGTAAGACAGCTAAAAATGTCTGATATTAGCTAATGGTCACTATAGTTAGTGTGCTACACTAATGCCAGCTAGTCAGAGAAACTCCAGAGAACAAATTTGTGTCTTTATAATGAAAATTAAACTAAATTACATTTTTTCTTTCACTTCTTTTCTGTGGGGAAATCTTACCCCCAAATTCTAACTTTGTTTTAATTTTCACTTTAAAAGAAAATTAGATCATTTTTTCTTCTCACCAGCAAATGTTATCTTCACATTACCCCAAAATACAGCATGATTCAAAAAGATTAATCCGATTTCAAAATAATTTATTTCAGTTGTTCATCACTACAGAACAATGCAGTAAATTGTAAATGGTTTAAGTGAGCATAGAGTTTATTATGTAATTGTACAAGTGCTCAGTATTAACCTCCTCCAGCTGTACGGACAACATCAACACCATAGTCAAATTCATCCCATACTCGATTGAGCACGATGGGTGTCACTGCACTCACATCTCTTTCAGTGTGATTTCAGAGATCATCCAGTGTTGTGGAACCAACGATGAATGCTCAGAGCTGTTGGAGGTTCACTGCAGACGAAAATTACGTTGCACATTTAAGACAGTCTCACTCTTATTGAAGTGGAGAATGCAAAAAACGCTTTCTGCTCAGGGGTCACATCTCCTCACAGACTGAAGGAAGCCATCTTCCAGTGACAGTCAGAAACCCTATGACCCCCTCTTTCAATTGGTTCCTAGGCGCCTCACAGATGTAAAAATATGGCCCTTTGAAACTAAATGAATCTTTTTGAACCACCCTGTACTTTTAATATGTTTTTCCATATAACTTAATATAAACATACACTACTTTACCATTAGCTAAAGACATATAGAAAGATGAAAATTTGTTTCATTGACCTCAAAATGTTTGCAGGGGAGTAAATCTCAGCACTACAGTAATGAAAAGTAAATTTCTGGATTAATTACACCACATCCATTCAGTTAATGTCTTGAGATTAGAAACACTCTTAAACAAGCGCTTGTTAATGAGCTGATTAGTAGCATAAGGTGTGTAAGAGCAGTGAAAATGTAGTAGAGCTGTGAGACTTCAGGATCAGGGTTGGGAAACATGGCTGTAGTTAATGATGTTGAATTTCTAACATAATGACTGTAAATATAGAGGACAGATTGTTAATTTGTATCTTTTCAAAGTATTGTCAGTCATATATTTTTGTGCTACACACCAGCAATATACGTAACAAGAACGTGACTTCATGTGATTTATATATCAGTGCTGAGTAGTTTATTTTCACACTTTAAGTGAACCAATATCTTTTAAATATTATATTCTTAAATAGGTTATCCTGAGTTAAACATTTCAGTGCTCCAAACTCCAGTACGGGGTTCAGTTTCTCCCGGAGAGAACTCCGAGAACACCACCATACTGGAACTTACTACTGCGCTGTGGCTGCTGGTGGGAAGATCATTTTTGAGAATGGAACAGCAGTAGATCTGAGTAAGTTTTGCATTGTACAACTAGGCACTATTTCTAGACTTCTAGAAAACTATGTTTTTGGTGTTTCAGAGGCGTTAAAAGCTTCAGATGTCTGGTTCGTACCACTGTGAATAATTCTGACTGAGCACTTTTTTTCAACAATTCACCATTTCACAGCAAACTACTTTGTTTTGTCTTGGTTAATTGTGCAAAGCTGATACAGCTTGGAGAGATAAAAGTACACCAGTTTGGGCCACAGGGTGATCAGAAAAGCATAGTTAGAATATTTTTGTCAAAATTCAGTCCACATAACGTCCACATCCTCTCGGCTTCACACATGCTTCATTCATGTTAAAAATCAGTTTGCTAAAGAGTAATAAAATAAACTTGACATTGAGGTCCAGCTAAACTAGATTAGATGGCGAATGGATTTTGAGGCTTGAACTGCTGCATTCATGTATACTGTATGTTGATCATTCCTCTCTTACAGAATCTCCTGTCGATCCTGTAGATCCTGTAATGCTGACTCTGGCAGTTTTCTCAGCAGTGTGTGTGGCTGTAATCTGTGCTGAAGCCATTTTAATTCACAAACTGAGAAAATCTGAACACCATGCTGGTGGTAAGTGTTCACTATGAGATGCAGCTGAACATTTTAACAGAAAGAAAACAGAAAATGGTGATAATGCTTACTAATAAGTTTAGCCTCATTAAACTGTAGCTGAAAGTGATTGTGAAGTTTTCTTTCCTCTACAAAAAGTTCAGGAGGGGGCTGTGAATGAGAGGACCACCAAACAGGTACTCTTTATGCACTTACTCCTTAAACTACATTTTCCACTAAGAATTTGGTGCAGTTAAAATTTCAACCAGAGACAAATGTGACCAGAGCAGAGCTGTTACATGTCAGCAAAACTATATCTTAATATATATACAAATTTCAGGTTCATTAAGTTCTTGTACTTTGCTCAGTTAAACACTTCTAGTTTATTCACTCTGCATTAAGCTTTGTTCACTATGACCTAAAATGCATTCTCAGTTGTAATAATGAACAAAACAAAACAAAAAATTTATAATGCACACATAATGCAGTCATATGCAAATGTTTGGACACCCCTGAGCAAATTACGAGTTTTGTTCATTTTCTTTTAATCTACTGGTAGAAAACAAATGATCAAACAAACAAAAAATTAAAAGTACACAATGTGTCATAATTTATGCACAGGCCACATTTTAGGTTTAACTTTTATTTTCAAAACTTGTTAAATTAAGCAAATAAACACTAATTGTGCATTAAAGGTGCAGCTGTGTGTTCTCTGTAGAGGATGTGTTCATTTTTATTTACTAAGACAATCAACAAAACATGTCTTTTGACCAGGGGAGCCCAAACTTTGCAACCAACTGTACTTTGATACGCAGATTATTATCACCTAAATTCACACCTAAATTCACATCTTATTCATATTTAATTGGCAGCATTTTGTTCCTTTTGGTTCTAAGCAGAGTGAGGCGATTTTTGGAGTTCATTATTTTGCAGATAGTAAGTGTTTAATAATTACTAATACATCAAAATGTGTTCCAAAAATTAAAGAGCAGTTTTAGTTTTCACTAATTAGATGCTAAAAAGTGCTAAACATGCTTCACTGAGTCGGTTTGTGTCCCATATTATAAAGCAAAGATAATTTCATGGACTTTTGGTATTTTATGGTAAATTTCAGCCCATTTTAACAACAAAATGTAGATGAATTAGACATTTGTTAGAATTAGTCTTTTTTAATTAGAATGAATTAAAATAATATAATAAATTAAAGTATTGTTAAAATTTAAATTTTGATGCAAATTGACTTATTGAAAACTTCTTCAGGTTGTTTTTAGCTTTATTGAATGGTTTAATGAGCTCTTTTTAGCTTTAATGAACTCCAAACTTGGCACTATCTACAGCTGAAACTCTCAGAAAAAAGGTATAAAGCTGTCACTGGGGCAGTCCCTAAAGGGTACATCTCAGTACCTTTAGTCAGGGAGCACATTGTTTTGACTCCACACACCCCGTCTCGTCTCCAGGCCTTTAGTTTAATGTTCTGCTAAAACATTAGGTTATGAAAAGATACAAATATGTACTTTTCACCTGGAAAAATGCATTTAAGGTTCACAATTGGACCCTAAAACCACTGTTGTACCTTTGAGGGTACATTTACATTGTTTGTAGCTTGATGAACAAAAGATGTACCTGAACAGAACCTTTATTTCTAACAGTGTACAGGAATACAGTATTAACAATATTACACTAATACAATGTGAATTTTGGCAAAAGTAATTTATTTTACATGGACTTGGTGTTGGTGGTGTTTACTGTGTGTTATTACATCTGATAATGCCATTATAAGTGATTTTCACAAAACAAACCAGTCATGTACTAAAATAGGTCATAATAAATACAAATTAATATAAGGATAAACACTGTTTAATCTGAGTTTATTGAACACAGAACAAGAACTAAATCAATGCCCAAATATTAGTTCAGTTAAAATAAACTGTAGTCTTGCTCAAGGGCACAATAAGAGTTTCACCATCTATCCTGTATTTAAAAGATGTTTACATAAATATTTACATAAATATTTATTCTCACTTTCATGCTGAAGAACACTAAATTAATGTTCTAAAGGATTTTAAGGTGATTGCATTAGTCAGTGAATAAATGTAGTTCTATAGAAAAGTGAGGCTCTTTGATTTTCATCAGGCAACTTAAAGTAGTCAACAAGTACTGTCATGTATTAGTAACAGTTTTTATTCTGCAAAATCCTTTTTCTACTACATTTTCTACTTATAGTAGACTTTCTATTACTTATATTTTTCAGTAAATTATGATGTTTATTTCCACAGGAATAAAACACTGAGAACCTGCATTACAAAACATAAAATGTTGCCTGTGCAAAACTTATGGAACATGAAATGGTGATTAATAATACAAATATTTTTTTGCAGTATGTTCAACTCTGCAAATAAATAGAAAGTTTGTGCAAAATGTGATAGGATGTGTTAATTTATTTTCACTTAGATATTCAACAAAACAGGATTATAAAACTTTGTTAGATATTTAACTTAAGACAAGTAGCAATAGCGATTTTTTTATGAGAACTTCAGATTAAAGAAAGCATCAAATTTGTTTAATTATTTTCTTTAATGTTCATAACTATAAGAGATCCTGCTTGTTTTAGATTAAGAGCCAATAATTTTCCTATTAATGAAACTTTAAAAATACATATACTATAAATACCATAAGAAAACAAGTACTGTTATTTTTACTTATTAATTTCAATGTAAATCATATGTAATATAGTGAAACCATATGATGTCAGTGTGAGAGTAAAAAAGATAAATCATATAATCACTCCTCCTTCTGTAAAAATGTATCATACAATATCTACACATTAATCACAGATGATCACAGATTATAGCCTCTTTGATATTCATGCCACATTTTAATTAAACCACCTATGTTGCTATTTTCTCTTCAGTACAGATTTCAGCTCTTTCATTTGAACATTTAAGGATATTTATAAAGTTAATTTCTAAAGTTTTGAGACAGTAGGTTAAATGCAGAAAACAGAAAGTGGTTATGAAAGGACTCATATCAATACTTTGACCTGTATTTGAAATAAAACAGTATAAAGACCAGATATTTTATATTTTTTTCCTTATCCACTTCTTTGTTTTTGTAAATATACAGCCTTTCTGATATTTTTACATATTCTTATATCCAGTTTTACATAATTTGAAAACTACATTTTTAACATGTACAAAAAAGTCGGGACAGGGTCAGTTTAACTGTTGTTTGTTTTTGCTGATGTAATCATGAATGGGTATAAAAATGTTAATAAAAATTACAACAGTAAAAAATCCTCTGTGAGTGATTGTGAAGATTTTAGGTATTTCACTCTCTACAGTGCATAATATCAACAAAAGATTCAGAGAATCTGGAGAAATCTCTGTGTGTAAAGGGAATGACAAAATACTACAACTGAAGGCCTGTGACCTTTGAGCCTTCAGACAACACTACATGTTTCCATGTTAGACCAAAGGGGCTCAGGAATACTTTGATAAACTGATGTCAATAGACACTGTCACTGCATCCACTAATACAGATTAAGACTGTATTATGCACAGAGGAAGTCAAATGACAATAACACACAGAAAAGGCACCGACTTCTTTGAGCTCCTCTACTTGTTTCACTGGTTTTATATGAGCTTCAAATGTTCAGGCTGGATCTACAGCAAAAATATCCAGGTGAACTGCCTTTAGCTTAGCATTAACTTACTACTAAGAACTCTTCAGGGGTGCTCGTAGAAGTCAGCATTAACATAATGACGTCTTTCCCCTCATTGTTGGCTTGAATTTGACTTTTGAATGGAAGGCCTACTACTAATAGTCATGGCTCATCACTGATGAAATATATAATGTTCAGCCTATTTGTAAATAATTAGTTCATTCATTAATTTACTCTATATGTCCAAAAGTTTGTAGACAAAAAATAAGTTTGTGTGCTTATCCAATGTTTCTGCTAAAATGAAAAGTATTAATCGTGAGTTTGTCCTCCTTTGCTGCAGTAACAGCCTGTACTCGTCTGGGAAGGCTTTACACTAGATTTTGGAGCATTGCTGTAAGGATCTGCTTGCATTCAGCCACAAGAGCGTTAGTGAGGTCAGGTACTAATGTTGGTTGATCAGTTCTGGATCACAACAGCTCATTCGAAAGATATTGAATGGAGCTCCATTACTCAAGAGAACAGCCCAATACGGAGCTGTTCTCTTGAGTGATGGAGCTTCATGCTTGACTATAGGCATGGTGACCTTAGGTTCTTATGTGGCTGCTCCAGAGTGTCGTACTCTATTGGTCAGTGATTTTATTGTGGAGATTTTACAAGCTATCACCAATGGGTGCACCTTAAAGTAGCTGAATTGACTACACAGACATTTGTATTCATATGCATAATGTTTTGAGAGAGCGTTTTTTTTATTGCTTTCTAAATATGACATTTTGTGGAACTACTTATGATAAAGCTCAAATAGTTTTAAAGGAGGTCAGGGGAATTCTGGTGGCCAAACATGAGTCAAACAAGAAAGAAATACAGAATAAAAAGCCTTGTGATATTTAGCAGCCAATGAGCTTAATCTCCTGAGCCCAGCCCACTAATATGGTGTGGTGCTCTTGCTTCCTTTCCAGTTTGTTTCAAATAAGAACAGCTTATTTTTTATGCAATGGCTCCAATTTGCTGGCTCACTTTAACTCTCTACATGATATGTAAGTGTATGAACTCTAAATGTATTTATGTATTCATTTTTTATTTAATTATGAATCAAATTTATGTTTACTGTGCTTGTTGAAATTGCATCTGTTATTTTCTTCATTGGTTTAGCTCTTGTAGATCCTGCTCAAGCTGTGGATCTTTCAAAGGCATCATTTGTCTCAGCTGAGTCTGGTGGAAAAGTTACTCTACACTGCAAAATTGTGGAAAAGTCTGCTCAAAGCGTTAAAGTTTGGGTTTGGTACAAGCAAAGAACGGGACAGGAGCCTCAGGAAGTGGCAGCAAAGTTAACCACCAGAGAGGCCACTACTTCATCAAAGAGATTCAAAATTAACCAGAGTTTTAATCTAACTATTGAACAGACCACTAAAGCTGATGAAGGAATGTACTTCTGTGGAAAAGGAGACAGGAAATCCATCACATTTTCTAATGGTGCATTCTTAGCCGTGACAGGTAAAAAAATTAGTGTTCTGAAATTTTACTTTATGTATTTTAAACTTTATTCATGTGCTTCTTGTTTTATAGAAAATTAGATGAATCCAATGTACATTGTATTGTATTGATATCATCATCTTACCTACAGTAATAATATACTGTTTAAAACAGAGGTGCCCAGTCCTGGTCCTGGAGATCTACCACTCTGCCCATTTTAGCCACAACCCTAATCTAACACACCTGAATCAATAATGAATGCCTTCAGGGACATCTGAACACTAGAGCAAATGTGGTGGATCTAAACTTCTTAGGGTGGTAGATCACCAGGACCAGGGATGACCACCTACACTGATCAATCCAACAATCAATGCTACAATATAACCACATTTAACAAGGTTAAATCTTTATTATTGAACAAGCTGATAGAGGAGCTTGTGGGAAACCAAAATGGCTTCATTTTATTCACCAGGTCAACCTCAGATAAACATATCAGTGATCCAGGCTCCAGTACAGGGGTCAGCTTCTCCAGGAGAGTCGGTCACTCTGCAGTGCACAGTCCTCTCTGAGATCAGAGCAGCAGAACTCCGAGTGCTCTGGTTCAGAGCTGCTGCAGGACAATCCTTTCCTGAAATCATTTACACTCATCAGAACAGCAGCAGCCGTCAGTGTGAGATCAGCTCTTCTACACACAGCTCTGTGTACAACTTCTCCAAGAACATCCTCGACCACCACCATACTGGAACTTACTACTGTGCTGTGGCTGCTTGTGGGAAGATCATTTTCGGAAATGGAACAGCAGTAAAACTGAGTAAATTGTTCTGTGTACTACTAGGCACTCATGTAGTGTGTGTATGATCTTCAGTGACAAAAAATCCACTGCATTAATTTCCATTAAAAATTATATATATTTTTCCCCTTTTTTCTGTAAAGTTTGATATTTTGGAGATACAGTTATATGCAGAAGTATTTTTCAGTCTTGTCTTCGGTAAGTGAGGTGCTTCTCAATGTGGTTCAGATTTAGTAATTGACTTAGTATTTGAATAAAATTCTGCTTTTGAGCACCGAAAACTCCACAGTTCTTTTTAATTGTGGATTGATGTGAAACCCTCGATGTGTGGCAACATAAGTGTTTACATTTTTTTTTGCATTTGGTCCCCATTTATCTTAATTGTCTCTGATAATGTAGATACAACAATACATGCAACAACAATGTAACTGCTGGTGATGCATTTAATGTTACAGATGGATTACAGTAGTACAGTTTATGTAAACACACAAATGTATCAGCTTCAGTTCACTTTACTTATGTAATTACACAGGTGTATCCTGATAGTTGTAGCAGCAGACAGCATTATGTAGTTACAATGTGTTATAAAGTGAACTGCTGTTTTTCCAACAATACTGTTCTTATTCTAACAGGAGATGTTATTATGCATAGTATGAGAGTATTTACAATGAATCTGATCAGGAAATGTAAACATTCCTAACATTTAGGTATTCATAGTAGAACACTTGTGTTTAAATAGCCTAAGTTCTGGGTTTGAACCATTCTGTAATATCATGGTAACAGCACACATCTTTGAGTGTAACATTTATTAATCTATCAAATTATTAGTGGTGTATTATAATCCCAAAAGCAATGTCTAGATTACCAAACTGTAATTTCACTGTACCTACAGAACAGCTACACATGAATCATATGCTTATTTTACTTTGAAACTGTGGAATTCTACATAGTTACTGTGGAATATGTATGTTGTAAAGTGGTAACTTGATCAAATGAAATGAATCAATGTCAATTTCATCAATCAATTTTTACAGACAGTTTTAAAATATTTTATGTAAGTGCATTATCTGTATTATCACTGTATTATCTGTAACAATGAATACACCACCAGTAGTAACAACGCTGTTCTATGTACTATTAATGCGTAACTACACAGTTATTAGAGGCTCTACATATAAAAAGGGTCAATTTTGTGCTTCCTATTTTTGAATCTGATGTTTTAAAGGGCTTGGCAAGTGGAGTATAATTTTAAGTCCACTAGTTTTCCATTAGAATGCACAAAAACCTTTTGTACCAGTAGGTGAGAGTGTGAGCATTGGCTGTGCTCTGGATATCTACTGTGGTTTCATAGTTCTTTCCTCTCAGACTTAAGAGACTATAGAAGCCACACCTTCTGCCTCATCACGTCATTTAACCCTGTTTACAGGAACATTGTTTGACATACAGGACTCTGACTTTAAAAAGACATATCTCAGTATCCTGGATAAAATTCTGTTGCCGCTTAAATTTTGGCTGACAGTATTTATTGGTCACTATTGTGGTCACTATTGGATGACATATCGCATTGAGAATATAAGTAAAATTCTACGAAAACTAGTTATTCTTAAATATATATATATATATATATATATATATATATATATATATATATATATATATATATATATATATATATATATATATATATATACACACACACACACATACATATATATATATATATATATATATATATATATACACATTTATTTATTTATTTTCCAAATCCCCACTGTGATTAAAGATGAATTTCATTCATTCTTAACAGTGGTGGTGTTCTGACTTGGCCTGAATTGAAGGCCTATCTCTAATAGCCTTGGTTCAGCACTGATATAATTTAAAATATTTCACCTTTTCAAAATTATGTAGACTATATGTCCATATGTATGTAGACACCTGATCATTCAGTGTTTCATCTGAAACCAAATCTATTAGTGATGTTGGATGATCAGTTCTTGATCACTCCAACTCATCCCAAAGGTATTGGATGGAGCTCCATCACTCCTGACAATGCAGTTCCACTGCTCCACAGCCCAATGCTAGGAGCATTGCCTTTATATCCTGCTAGTCAATGCTTGTGACCTTACATTTGTTTGGCTGCTCCAGAGCATCCCATTCTATTGCTAACACTTTTCTATGAAAATTCAAAAAGCTTAATGTAATTGAATTCACTACAGATGCACCTGAATAGTTTTTTCATTTAATTTATCCATTGCTTTCAAAGACTGACTTTTTGTGTAACCAAAACTGCTTATAATAATGTTTAAATAGTTTTTAATGAAGGCAAAACATGAGTGGTCAAACATGAGTTAAACAACAAGCAGACAGGAAAAAAAAAATGACTTTCAGCAGCAAATGACCTTACTCTCCTGAGTCCAACCTGGTGAAAAAAGTGTGTTGCTTGTGCTTCCTCTCCAGTTTGTTTCAAATAAGCACAGCTTTTCAATTAAAATGGCTCTGATTTAGATGCTCATTTTAGATCTCTACATGATTTGTTAGCTTATGAGTTCGTCAGAATCCTGATTTAGCCTTAACTTTTGGGTTTATTGATAACTTGTTTAGGTATCAACCTCTATTTTATTAATCAGCTTAGCTCTGGTCTTATTCTCTCTTGTAGACCATGTGCAAACCACAGTAGGTAGAGCACAGCCAATGCTCATGCTGCCTCCTACTGGTATCACCAGGTATTCTAGTATCAAGCTAGATGACTTAAAATTGTAGTTCACTCACAAGAACTTTAAAAAGTCAAATACAAAAATAGGAAACAATGCTTGGATCTTCCAGCAGAAAAATGATACAAAACATTCCAGATAGCAAGCAGATGTGGACACTTCCAGAAAACATATGGCACTAAATCAGCAGCGGCACTGAATAATAGGTTATCATGTGGATTGGATAAAAATATCAAGCATGGTCCAGAGTCATCTCTTGTTTTCTCTTATTATGGAGTGGACTGTTTCTTATAATGACACTTAAATCACTTAACAAGGAAGCCAGAAGCATGTCTGGTGTTTAAAATAAATAAATAAATAAATAAATAAATAAATAAACTTGTGACATTTACCAGCCAATCAGATCTCTTGAGCTCAGCATGCTATTGCAGTTTGGTGATTTGGCCAGAAGGTTCCTCTTTAAATTACTTCAGATAAGTAAAGCATCTTATGATGATGATAATGATAATGATGATGATGATGGTGGCTCCAGTGCAGATTCTCATTGTATCTCTGTACTTAATATGTAAGTTATGAGCTCTGTACAAAATTTTTAGATACTAAATTGCAAGCCTGGTTCTTTGGGACTTTAAAAGCAGGCGAAGAACTGTCAGTAAAGTCAGGAAAGAACGCATTTAGCTGGCCTGCCTAACTCATACCAAAGACCTGTGCTGTAGTGTGCAGATCATTTTTCAGGTATGTAGAATGGCTCAGACAATTCTCTGTAAATTTACAGTAACATACTGAAGTAAATATGAACACACACTATAAAGTCTCTTCTAATAATAACCTCTCAACATGTGTCTTTGAGTGGATGCACTCATTTATTTGTGATGCACCCTCAGTGATTTTTTTGGGAACTGTTTCTGAATGGACATCACTGGAGTCACAGCAGACAGTATTTTGTTTGCAACGTTGATTTAAAGAAGAACTTTCATCTGTATGACCTGAGCATCAATCATAGATTGAACTGAGGCTCTGACCACTTTCATTTCTGTTAATTTAATGTTGAAAGTATTTTCATGGTAGTGGAATATCAATATGCTACACGCTGGGTTTGAACGACTGTGAATGTAAATATACAGTAGTATCAACTTGTGATGTCTTACAGTGAGTCCTGTGGATCTGTGTTCTATCTAGGAGCAGCTTCGGGAATCTGTGTGATTGTGATCTGTGCTCAAAATCTTGTCCCATTTCTTCAATTGTACTGGCTTTTATTTGCCTTCCTCCTTGTGAATATTCTCTGATCTAAACTCTAAAATTGACACTGTAATCTTTCTATATTCCATCATAGTGAAAGATCATGATTTGGTGGTGGAGAACAAACCCAGTCAGGCACTACATGTTCTCTTATTCACACTGACACTGTTTAATTCCCATAGAGTTCTCTAATCTTCAGCCTTTAATATTTCATATTCATCTCTACAGGACTCTGCTGCTGTGGAGCTGAATTATGCAGCCAAAGGTCTGAGAATGAAGAGTGGACGCTCTGGAGACAGTGTTTACTCTGAAGTCAGATATTTCTCAGTTACTGACTCCAACAATCACTAACTCACTGGACTCTCTTCTCTTGTAGCAGCAGAAGTGAAGTTTGTGGATATTTTCTGTTACTGTCAGCTTTGTAATCTGTATCTGTTTATTTGTGTTTGTGCTGATTTCAGTCAGGATCTACAATCACGTGCTTCACTTTGCTCTGTGCTCACAACTGCATGACTGAAAAGAAACAGTCCAGTTTGGTATGAAGTGTCAGTTCTGTGAAGGAGCAGAGTGAGAACATAGTTTCAGGGTGTGCCACACTCTGGTGATGTTTTATTTATTTCATATTGAGGTCACAGATACATTTCTTCAATTGATTTAAATTATACTGTCTTAAAAAAAAAAAATATTTAGAAACCAGTCAAACCCTTTTGCAATTAAACAGATTTAACAGTAAAAATAAAATTGATATAAACTGGTTTCTTACTTACTAAAATGTGTATTTTTACCATTTATTCCTGAATGTAAATGCGTGTAGTTGTTTTTGACAACTTGCAGTGGTTCCACACAGTGAAGCCATGTTTATATACTGCGCTGCTATGATGAATTAAAGTATATTAAATGTGATTTTTTTTTAAATGTACATGTTAAATAAATATCATAATAAGGTGATCCTGTGAAGAATTGCATTAAGCATAAAATAAAAATGTGAAAAGTAAATCAATAAAATCAATTAATTTAATTAGTACTAATTTTAGTATTACACTGTGTATATTTTACACAAACATAGGTTTTTCATCTATTCAGAAAATGCAGCTTCTTATTGAAGCTTGTCTTTCTCCACTTTGTGACGGAGGGTAAAAAGATGTTTAGACTCATATTTGACAGGTTGGAACTATAACAGCTGTGTATTATCACTGTCAGACAAAACATTACATCTCCATTTTATATCTTATTTTTTGCATATTTTGAAAACTTCAGTTTAAGTTGTGTGAAATTTTTTTGTGATTAATTAATCAAACAAAACAGTTTAACATTAATGATTTAATGTCAGTATGTATCACAAACCATAATGAATGTTTCTTATACAGTCATTTTAATTTTTATTAAAATACAAATCCTCAGACTGTTAAATTATTTTGTAATTGTAAAAAACCTAATAAAATAATAACAAAACAATAATAAATTACTAAAATGAAACTCAAATAAATACAAAAGGAAAAAAATGGGTCAAGCAGACTGAGAATAGAGCAAAACTAAATCTTTATTTTGTTTAATAATGTGTTTGTAACTAAAATTTGTTTACAATGTATTGAAATATATTAATGTCTAAAACAGGGGTGAAGGTACTCAGAGACACTTAAATCTCTAACATTATTACTGAAAACCACAACAATTCTACATACTTTTTCTACAATTACTCAGGTCTTCAAACCTTCACAGGCAGATATTCTGAGCTCCTCATATTTAACTGCTTCTCTGTAGAGCTGATAACAGAAACTATGACAACCACAACTACTGATAAGAGCTCACACAGAGCACAGAGCACTTTCTGTGGCCAAACAGATCAAGTCAAGCACATAGAAAAACCATGTGACTTTTACCAGCCAATGAGGTTCAGACTAAGAACCCAGCAAGCTAATGGAGTTTGATGCTTTAAGCAGTTACAGCCTTTAGAATATTTACTTTTGAGTTGTAACTGTTGTTCTTCTGATGATGGATCCAGCTGTGATTATCATCTCACTTCTCTACAGAATAGGTAAGTTTCATAAAGTTACCATATAAAAATTGTTTTTATTTGTGTTATTGTTAAATGTTTGACTTAGACTGAACTTTGTTTTATAGATTCTGCTGAAGCAGTGAGAAATTCAGAGCCATTCGTCATCTAAGCTGTGCCCGGTCAAGCGGTCACCCTCACCTGCTCATTTGCAGACAACACTAATAAAGATGTTAGGATGTTGTACAAACAAAGACTGGAGCATGCGCCACTGGAAGTGGGATCACTGTTAGAAGGAAAGTCGGCTGTGATTTCAGATCCATTCGACAAATCGAGATGTAAACTCAACATAATTGCGAGTGGCATTTCTCTCAGTATTGAACGTGTCACTAAAGAAGATGAAGGAATGTACTTCTGTGGAGAGACTAGAAAGAAAACGGTGGACTTTTCTACTGCTACATTCTTTGCGGTCACAGGTAACATAATTAATTTATTGTTTTTTGCCTGAGTTTTCTGCTCATTGATTTGACTTCATCAGGATCTAAAGCACATTGCATTGCTACTGTGTATGAATGAATGAATGTTATACATAAATAAACCTGCCTTTTCATTGTATATACTTACAATCTGTTATCTGAGGCTAGTTCCAAATGCATTATTGCTATTGCTAATAAAAATATCCATACTACGATACTGTAAATATCCATTAGTTATTACAATCACACTTCAGCTGCTTAATAGATGCAATGTTATTTCATTTGTATGATGTTATTATACTGTTTTAATCCTGTAGTGACACTGTTACTATTAAATACAAATATTTACACAGTTCATATTATATTTTCAGGGCAGTTAAACATTTCAGTGCTCCAAACTCCAGTACAGGGGTCAGTTTCTCCAGGAGAGTCGGTCACTCTGCAGTGCACAGTCCTCTCTGAGATCAGAGCAGCAGAACTCCGAGTGCTCTGGTTCAGAGCTGCTGCAGGACAATCCTTTCCTGAAATCATTTACACTCATCAGAACAGCAGCAGCCATCAGTGTGAGATCAGCTCTTCTACACACAGCTGTGTGTACAACTTCTCCAAGAACATCCTCGACCAGCACCATACTGGAACTTACTACTGTGCTGTGGCTGCTTGTGGAAAGAATAAGTCCTACATTTGACCTCAATTCTGCATTAAAATGTACAGCCGTTCTCTGTTGAGGATGTAAACTGCCTCATTTGTAAATTATTGTTATTATAACACTAACACTAACTGTAAAAGTAAAAAAAAATAATTCTTGTTATTTAATTTTCTACGTTCACTCATTTTCACTAAGAAATTCAAGAAAATTGTTTTTTTTTCCTCTTGGGCACCCAAACTTTTGCAAACAACTATACCAGCTGTAACAGCTAATGATGTGGTATTTGTTCTATATTCTACATTTGTAGTCATCACTAAATCAAAGGTAAAAAGTACTAAAGAAATATTCAGTAATTTGACATTTTTTGACTCATATCCTAAAGTAAATATCAATTCATTAATTTTTGACATTCCAAAACATACAAGTTAGTAATATTCTAAGATTTGGCACAAATTAATAACTAAATATTTGTTTACCTTATTTTTAACCTTATTTAAGTGTCTAATTCATGCATTAAATACACATGAATATGCATTATAATATGGAACAAGTTTTGAAATATTAGCAAATTATTAATTCCAATGTGATAAACACCAGACCTGACACTGTATAAAACTGATAAAATTAAAATGAGTGAAATGTTACCAATATCACACTCATAAGAGAATAAAAGTCATTTTCATACAAAGGCCTTAACAATGTGTTAATTACATTATTACAACTAAACTTCTTGTAAAATAAATGTGTTTTTCACAAAACAGACCAGTTATTTACTAATATAGGCCATAATGAATTGCAGGAATAACCTGTCTAAGTTCATTGAACAGACAAACAAATAATAATCCCACAAAATGTGTTCCTTCCAATAAAGTTTTGTCTTGCTGAAGGGCACAAGCAGGAGTTTGCAGATGATTTTTTAATATTTTTAAGTCAGTTTTAAGATGATTGCATAAATCAAAAGAGTAAAACATTTTACCTTCTATAGAAAACTGATCCTTTGACATAAATTTGATAACTTCAAGTAGCCCAGCAAATACTGTCCAAGTTTATATTTATTTTTCAGTAAATGATGTTTATTTCCACACTGCCAAACACATCAAAGAGAAGAAACCCAAAGGTGGGAGAGTGAAGAGAGAACAGCCTGAAGACATTGTGTACTCTCAAGTGAGAAGCTCCAAAGCTGCTGCTCAGCGCTCACATCGCTAGTTTCCAAAGATGATCATGAGTGAAGATTTGGACCTTTTCACACCTCAAATGAGCTCCAGTCGTTTTATTTGTAACTGTTTATTTCTTGTTTGTAATTGGGCGGAAGGCAGGATACACCCTGTACAGGTTGCCCAATGACAGCTGGGGTAGGCTCCAGCACCCCACCGTAACCCAGAAGGATAAGAGGTTTAGACGATGTATGTATGTATGTATGTATGTATGTACGTACGTATGTTTATTTCTTGTTAGTTGAGAGTTCTGCTGATTGAAATGAAGTTTCAGTTCTCTGAAGGACGATGTGAGCTTTAGAGCATGTGGTCAGTATTAGCCTTTACTGCTTTTTGACGTAGTTGCTGAATTAAACATTTTTTGGGGGAATCAATAAATTTGGCCTATGCAAAGTAATGGAACACCCTCTTTTAGCTTTGTTCTGTTCTGTGTTGAGGATGTGTTCATATATTTATACAGGAAAATAAACAAAACATGTCATTTTATCTGTTTAAACTTTTGAGTATGACTGTAAACTTGTAAGCAGTTCAGCATTAGACAGGTAGCTGATGACCAATTGTGTATAAAAAGACAACATGTATTTCTTGTGTGTGATGTTCTTCATAACTCTTTATAACTCTTTATAACTATTTTTAACTCTTCATTCTTCATGACAGATACTGCTTGTTTCATATTCAGGACCAATACTTTTACCATTAATAACACTTTCAGAATACACTGAGCTATGAATACTGTAAAAGTACATAACTACAATTATTTTCATTACAAAAGATATTAGTCCAAATCAAATGATGTAAAATGTAGAACAAAAAAGATCAAAAAGATAAACAACACCTTTTCTTCAAAAAAATCGTATAATACATTGGTCAATGGTGTTACATTCATTTTTCATTAATTATTTTAATGCAGGGGGGCTTGGAGAGTCACACCTACTAAACTCAGAACAGGATTCAATCAGCTCCAGGTTCCAAAGCTTAGAACTTCTGCTTTTCTGCATTAATATCTAATACTGTAGTGGATTATGTTTTATTGCTGTATATGTACACATCGATATTTCAGATTTAAATTAATTTATGTATGTTGCTGTTTTCTCTTCAGTACAGATTTTAGCTGGTTCAGTTGGTCATTTAAGGAGATTTAGATGAAGTTAAATGTTCTCTAAAGTTACTGAAGAGCACATGACGTTCTACATGTTAAATTGCTTCTCCTTTCTCTCTGCTTTGGGTTCTTCTTGGAAAATGAAAACCACAAAATTCCAGAGAGGTTAAAAATAAGCATCAATGTATATACGATATATATCATAAAGGATTACAATTGTAACTGTAAGTGTGATTATAATTAATTATTTCCAAACAATCACCAAACCTCTGTATTATTTTTACTTAAAATAACAAAATGTATTCATAAATTAAATAAATAAAGCCCAGGACTGGATTCTCTGATGTTTAATATATTATAATTCATTGAATGTTACTAAACATATTTCCATTCCATTCTGGTTTTAAACACAGAAAACTCCAGAATTGTTTGTTATTTTAATTTGTCTATATATTTTTAAAAGAAAATGTAACCTGTCCTGTTTTTGTGGTTCACCAGTTTTACATACTGTGCTACAGTTGAAAAAAAAAGATAAATTTCTTAAAAACAATGAAGATAATATTAATATTATTAAACACACAATAAATACAACAGTTTATAGTGTCACATTTTCACTGAACAAATGACATAACATTTCATGGATGCCATTCTTGCATAATATGCATCAGATTATTGAAGTGGACTGATGTGATGGCCTCAAAATGTGGCCATCTTTATTGTTGACATGGTTTTTATATTGTTTAAAGAGTATTTACAATCTATCTGCACAGTAAATACTAATTTCTCATTTTTAGCTAGTTATACACTTGCATGAACCTAACCAAGGTCTTGACTTTAAATCATTCTGTAATATGATGAAAACAGCACATATCTTTTGTATCATTTATATAATTTAACAGTAACTAAAGAACAGTTACATAGTATTTTTATATACCTTTTAAGAGTAACTTTAACACAGTTGCTGTAATATTTTATAATATTTCAGTTGTAGCATGGCAAAGTGATCAAATCAACTGGATCAGTACTGATTTCACAGTATTAAACAAAGATAAATCTGCTGCTGCTGTGAAAATACCATCCTGTAACAGAATGGTTTAAAGCCAGACTATTGGTTAGGTTACCATGTCACAACACAAGTATATTACTACAGATAAAAGAATGAAAAAAATACAAGTCTCATCTGTCTGTAACAATTATTACACTTTAAGTAGTTACATCATTGTCAATTACATTAAGCAGAAGTGCTAAACATAAAATAGGTGATTTGTTTTGTTTCCTTTTTTTTAGCTTTGACTTTCAAAAAGGTCTTCTAAGCAGACTTCAATATTCAAAAGTCTTCCAGTTTGCCATTAGAATGCACAAAAACCTGTTGTTACCAGTAGGAGGCAGTGTGATCATTGGCTGTGCTGAGTATCTACTGTGGTTTCATAGTTCTTTCCTCTCAGACTTGAGAGACTATAGTGAATATAAGCCACGCCTTCTGCCTCATCGTTACATTTAACCCTGTTTTACAGGAACATTGTCTGTCATACAGGACTTTGACTTGGTCATTCTAAATTTTGTATCTCAGTATCCTGGATATAATTCTGTGACTGCTCAAAAAATGTTATTAATGGCTGAGAGTGTTCTTTGTCTACCATTGTGTATAGTTTTGGATCAGTTTTGGATCACTCCAACTCATCCCAAAGGCACTGGCTGGAGCTCCACCACTCCAGAGAACACAGTTCCACTGCTCCACAGCCCAATGCTGGGAGGCTTTATACCCTGCTAGTAAGTTCTTGATATTGGACATGGTGACCATAGACTCATGTGACCAAAACTGCTTACAATAGTCCTAAAATACCTTTTAAAAGAGGACAGGGGACTTCTTGTGGTCAAACATTAGTTGAACAGGAAGCAGACAGGAAAAGTCAGACTTCCAGCAGCCAATGAGCTTAATCTCCCCAGCCTGCTGATACAGTGTGGTGCTTTTGCTTCCTTTGTAGTTTATTTCAAATACGCACAGCTTCTTTTGTGATCATGGGTCCAATTTGGATGATAATTTTACATCTCTACATGATATGTAAGTTTATGAGCTCTTCAAAAAAAGATCTTAAATTAATTTTCCTTTTTGTCTTATTGTTTGTGCTTCTTATTACTGTTTAAGATGCTGTACATCTTTCTGAAGCATCATTCGTCTCAGCTGAATCTCGAGAAAATGTTACTCTACACTGCAAATTCGTGGAAAAGTCTGAACAAAGCAGTTGGTTTTGGTACAAGCAAAGAGCAGGACAGGAACCTCAGGAGGTGGCAGTGCAGTTAAAGGGAAAAAAGCCCACAACTTCATCAAACAGATTCAAAATCAACCAGAGTTTTTCCTCTGACTATTGAAAAAAATAATAAAGATGATGAAGGAATGTACTTCTGCGGAAAAGGAGACGAGGACACCATTTCTAACGGCATATTCTTAGCTGTGACAGGTAATTATTAACTTTTTGTTTTTTACATAATTAACATAGACATCTTTAGAATAACTTCACAACAACTGAAAACTCTAATCATCTGTTAGTATGACGTTTTTTTACACTCAATATTTTAGACCATATGAAGTCAGTTTGACATTGTGTTGCATTTATATATTGTGCTTATATGGCGCTTATGCATATTATGTTAATGTACCATGTACCTAAACATCAATTCATTAACAAAGCATACTGTATATAGTGGTACAATAATGCTGCAAAAACAGTCTTAATCTTTTATAGATTACAGCCTATGTAGAAGTAAAAAGCCAACACGCACTAAAATCTTACAGTGTCTTAAATTAACCAGGTCATCCTCAGTTAAACATATCAGTGCTCCAAATTCCAGTACAGAGGTCAGTTTCTCCAGGAGCATCAGTCACTCTGCAGTGCACGGTCCTCTCTGAGATCAGAGCAGCAGGACTCCGAGTGCTCTGGTTCAGAGCTGCTGCAGGACAATCCTTTCCTGAAATCATTTACACTCATCAGAACAGCAGCAGCCATCAGTGTGAGATCAGCTCTTCTACACACAAATGTGCACACAACTTCTCCAAGAACAACTTCAGCCACTCAGATGCTGGAATGTACTTCTGTGCTGTGGCTGCTTGTGGGAAGATTATTGCTGGGAATGGAGCATCAGTACAATTAGGTAAGCCTATCATAGTGCTTTGTGTTGTGCGTCTGTGTTCTTCAAATAGAGTAAAGCAATAGCTTTGAGCCATAAAAGCAATTAACAAAATCTAAATCTGTTCCACATCTGACTGTATTCTAGGGCCTTGTGAACTGAATGTATTATCTAGTGCATTTCATCAGGAATTGGACATTGTACAGACACGGGCCTGGTTCTCTTGACTACTCTGTCAGAGCCTATGGCCTGGAATCTGCATGCATCATCAGAGTGTTTAAAATGTCACTAATAAAATGATAAATAATCAATTTAAGCAATGCGTAATGTGCTCATTTTGATCAATTTCCAAATACAATGTTGACCACTGATTACTTTCTAAACTAAGGTTGAGTTATTGTTTTAAAGAAATGTTTGTGCCAGGCTCTGTTGAGCTCTTAAATACAGTTAGAACTCACCAGGTATAACTTTTAAGTACTATATTATAAAGCAGCTTAGTGGTAAACATTACAGACCTGAGGGTTTAAATCCCTGTTTGAGGAGTAAAGCTCATATTTTACTGCTTTAGGAAACTCTAACACTACATTTGGTTTCTTCTTTAATGTATAGGCTGTCTCTCTTGATATGAGTGTCTGCAATTATCTGTAAATTAACTTAAGACATTTCTGTTACCTTTTTTCAAGCTCTCCAAAGTATCAGTGCAACAGCCTCATATATTATGATCAATTAGTATCTTCAGTTGTCAGCTTGGATGTTCACTAAAGTTGGGGAAAATACCACACTGTAGCTAGACTCCAGTAGACATACACTGTTTTTAAATGAATAATACTTAAATATTCATACTAGTCTATTATATCATGTCATTCATGTGAAGCACCACTTTCCCACTGAACATCTGATGCTTTCTGCTTGTGGCTGTGATGTCCACTAATTAGTCCGTAAAGCATGAGATATTCTGTCAGTGCCTAGTCATGCACTTTTTGGTGGATATAACCATTTATTTCTGATGCACCTTCAATGATTTTCTTCTGGAACTGGACATTATTGGAGTCATGGTGAACAGTGCTTTGTTAAACATAATTGTAAAGAAAACTTTCATCTACATTTATGGCATTTGGCAGACGCTCTTACCCAGAGTGACTTAACAAGTTTGTAACAATTTGACCAAACTCAGCAGTTACTAATAAAATCCGAACACTAATTTGGTGAGAAAAAACAAGTGAGCACCAGAATACCACAGAGCTTGCACGAGTTAGATTTTACTTAATATTCCCCAGAACAGACAACACACTAACAACATCAGCAACCATAGAAGCTTAAAAAAACAAAGTAGAAAAGCAGTTGAATATAAGATCTGCTGCAGAAGTCAATTAGGTGGGATAAAGTTATTAAAGTCCAGAGATAGTCTCTATTGAATCCAAAAAAAGTCGCGACCATTATCCAAGCAAACCATGTCCCAAAATACTCAAATATCCAAAACGGGGCCCAGCAATTCAAAACAGGAATGAGCTCACCCAGTTCCTTGAGGTATCTCCACAGTTGGAGGGCGATCCAATCTTCAAGGACAAAGATGAGTAGAAAAAAGGAGTGAAAGTTAGGGCTTGAGCAGCAATGATCCACCAGGCCTCTCTTCCCCAGCCTTGATCCTCCATGAAATGGCTGCCACACTTCCCTTTCTTGTTCCCAAACCAGGGTTTATATTCAAAATAAGAGTCCCCTGTTGGAATGCACAGGAAACATTTTCAAAACAAAAAATATTGAAAACAAAACATAAAAAAAAAAAATACCAGAAATAGGATGAGGCCACAACTCCTATCAGAACATCCCAATGAGAAGTGATAAAGGAAATTAAGGATGTTATTTTCTGTGGGGTAACCTAAACAACACTACCCAGAATCTATGTTATTTTTAATCATTAAAAATAGGTATTCCACAGGTCCCCTTATGTGGTCGTGTCACAAGTTGATCAATTTACATAGGTGAAGGTAGCATTAGGAGTCTTGCCCAAGGACTCTGGTTGGTATAGTGCAGGGTGGTTGCTTAGGCAGGGGATTGAACCCCAGTATACAGTATAGAAGGCAGAAGTGTTATCTACTAGACTATACCAACCACTGCCAACTTTAAGTATGTAAAGTTTACTGTTTGTATGGTAGTGAAATAAGCTGATTTGTACATTATTGGTTTGAGTGTTTATGTATCTACATATACTGTAATTTAAACTTTTAATATCTTACAGCATGTCCTGCATATTGCACTGTGTTCTATCTGGGAGCAGCTTTAGGAATCTGTGTGATTGTGATCTGTGCCCAAGTCATTCGTAACTGCAGTGGTGAGTGTAGCTTAATCTGTTATATACGGTGTTATTGTGCTTTTGTAAATAATGACTGATCCTACGGTTTAAACTGATCTTTTTCATTGATCTCCTAAAATGCCATAATCGGGTCATATTTAGCAAAAATAACAACATGTAAAAATAAAACAAAAAACTGTGGTCAGGTCTCATCTCACAATGCATGACACTAATAAATTATAAGATTAAATGTAAGAAAGAGGCTATAATAATAAAGTTTATTATTATTATTATTATTATTATTATTATTATTATTTAGTTTAGTTTTTTTTTTAAGATATGCATGTATTTGACAATTTTTAACAAAAAAGTAGTAAAGTAGTGTTCATTAACCAGTCTTGTGCAAACTGACTGTAACTAAAAGTGACCAGCACTGAGGTCATATTCTCTGATCTAAACTCTAAATGTGACACTGTAATCTTTCTTTACTCCATCATAGTTAAAGATCATGATTCAGTGGTGGAGAACAAACCCAGTCAGGTACTACATGTTCTCTCATTCACACTGACACTGTTTAATTCCCATAGAGTTCTCTAATCTTCAGCCTTTAATATTTCATATTCATCTCTACAGGACTCTGCTGCTGTGGAGCTGAATTATGCAGCCAAAAGCCTGAGAATGAAGAGTGGACGCTCTGGAGACAGTGTTTACTCTGAAGTGAGATATTCTCAGTTACTGACCCCAACAATCACTGACTCACTGGACGCTCTTCTCTTGTAGCAGCAGAAGTGAAGTTTGTGGATATTTTCTGTTGCTGTCAGCTTTGTAATCTGTATCTGTTTATTTGTGTTTGTGCTGATTTCAGTCAGGATCTACAATCACGTGCTTCACTTTGCTCTGTGCTCAAAACTGCATGACTGAAAAAAACAGTCCGTATGTTTTTTTTTTTTTTCTTTTGGATGAGGTGTCAGTTCTCTGAAGGAGTGATGTGAGAACACAGTTTCAGAGTGTGTGGTCACTTTAGTCATTTACACGTGGCAAACATGCGCTGTTAATGGAAACATAGAAGACGTGTTGCAGACAGTGAGAATTTCCACTTCAGCATCATCAGTTTAAATGAAAACTGAAATACGTGTATATCCTTCTTTTAAAACTCTCTTGTTCTACTTCCAATATTTTTGTTATTGTCATGTGAAAACTGCAAAGTTTTTCATGTTTTCAATCTATAACTTCTAGGAGACAAATAAACACACTGGAATGTATTTTATTCTGAATTCTACACAAAACACAGAAAGCTTTATTTATTCATCTTACTTTTTTACTCATATTTACTTACTTTGCAAGACTTTGACATACACACTTTAGTGGTATTATATTTATTTTCTTTTGAACCATTAGATATGATACTTTAACTGGTTCAATAAATGAAATAAAATAATAAATAAAAAAATAAAAAAAAACAATAACCAAGTAGAACAAATATATGTAAACTGATTATTTCCTAGCAAAAACATATTTCTACCATTTTTTCCTGACTGTAAATGCATTTTTTGATAATTTGCTGTGGTTCCACACAATAAAGTGATTTTTATACAGGGAGATTCACTTGAAAGAGGCACGATTATTCTGTAATAACTTTCATAGGATGAAGCAATCTGAATGCAACAACATGCCCTTTCGAGCAAGCCAGGATGTCCCTGCGTCAGAGTGATGTGGTAGGCGCCGGACAGCCGTCGCGACATTTAACCTTCATTTGCAACTTCAGGGTTCATAACCCCCATACCCCTTCATGTGTCTGGCAGAAAACAGAGATCACGTCCAGCATCACATGTAATGCAATCGATTACGCACACATCAAGTTATGTAGCATATTTTTTTTGGTTCAGATTGCTTCATTCTAAAGGGAGTTACAGCAGAATATTCGGGGCCTCTTTCGAGTGAATCTTCCTGTATATATTACTGATGTGAAGAAAAGCATTTCATGATATATGAAGTGACAAAAATAGTTTAGAAATGCTTTATTTTCTCTTCTAAACTGACTGTTTTGAGATACAAGGTTCTATTTTGACAGATACTATAAAAGACATTAAGTGCTCTGTGTTTAGAATGCCTGTTTGATTGAATTCTACCTACCACCAAAGTATCACATGCCACAATAAACATTTCTTAAACAGAGATAGTATTTTCTTTGAAAAGTTCTCAGACTGTAAAATTATTTCTGCACTCTTTACTGGACAGGCACTGGACCCTCACCAGGTCACTCTGGATTTATCATTTATGAAGAGTTCACTGATCAAATACTATGTATTAATGTTACTATGTCAGGTCTTCTTGTTTTTTACTTTTACATACTTTCACTAAAACATTATTACATTATTTAAGGCATCAGCTATGACTAAATTTATTAATGGCAACAATCTGGTGATTTTATGAATAAACAAGTCTGTGTAACTTAGGTAGATTAAATTTAAATAAATATAGAAAATAAAAAAGAAATGGAGTGTCTAAGGTCATCAATTGGATACAGTTACTGATACATCTGCTCATAAGAAACTGTCAGAAAGGAGATTGAGCATGGAGGAAAACAAAATTGTTTGTTTTGTTGAATGGTTTATTTGTAAACAAAGTTTAATCACAGTACATAAACACACACTACCATCTAAAACATGAGTCTAAGTACTCAGATGCAACTTCAACAGTACTACTGAAAATAATCCTACATTTCTTTTTAAGCAATTGATCAGGATTTCAAACCTTTACAGACAGAACTGCTTATAAATAAATGCTTCACTATAAAGAGCTTATAACGGGTGTGTCACGCTTCCCTTCGGCTCCCAAGCCGAACAGAACTCCAACTCCCATGATGCCTCTGACTCCCACGTGACTTCTAACCAGAGTCATGTGACTTTCCCACGTTCCCAATCACCCGAATACCGATTGTTTGCACCTGTGTCCCAACCTATTTAGACTCACATGTTGTTCAGTTCTCTGCCGAGTTTTGTCTAGCCATCTAGCATTACGAAGCATTCATTGTCTGTTTCATTTCTTGTGTTTTGACCTTTGCTTGTTTGTTACTCTGAGTTTTTGCCTCTCCCTTTTGTACTCTGTTTTGCCGGTTTTGGATTTTGCTTCTTTATTTGACTACGTCTCTTGGTATGCCCCTCTACTACTTCTGTTTTTTGCTGTTGCTGACCTGGACTGTTTTTGACTACCCCTTCGTGCCTAAGCCCTTTATTAAAAACGCTCATCTTAATCTGCGAGTGTCTGATTTCTGTCCAGTCTTGACAGGGTGTTGTTGTATATATGACTACAACAACTAAAGCTACTGATAAGAGCTCACACAGAGCCCAGAGCACTTTTTGTGGTCAAACAGATCAACTCAAGCAGACAGAAAGAGCCATGTGACCTTTACCAGCCAAAGTGGTTTGGCAAAACAACCCAGCAAGCTAACAGTTTTATGCTTTGATCAGTTGCACCTTTTAGAATGTCTGCTTTGAAGTTATGCTTTGAACAGTTCCTTTTCCAATGATGCCTCCAGCTGTGATCATCTTACTTCTCTACAGAATGTGTGAGTTTCATAAAGTTACCCAACAAAAATTGTCTTTAAATGTACTATTGTTAATTTTGCTTTAATCCCCATCCACATTTTTTCTTAGTAACTTAGACTCAACTTTGTTGTACAGATTCTGCTCAAGCAGTGAGAAATTCAGAGTCATTGGTCATTTCTGCTGAGCCCGGTGAAGCTCTCAACTGCACATTGAAAGGCAACTCAGGGGAAGATGTTAGGATGTGGTACAAACAAAGACTGGAGCATGTTCCACTGGAAGTGGGATCACAGTTAGAAGGAAAGTCGGCTGTGATTACAGATCAATTCAACAAAATGCGATTTAAACTCAACAGTATTAAGACTGGCATTTCTCTCAGTATTGAACGTGTCACTAAAGAAGATGAAGGAATGTACTCCTGTGGATCATCTGGAGAGGAAACGCTGGACTTTACTACTGCTACATTCTTAGCAGTCACTGGTAATATAACTGATTTCCTCTGTACTGTTTTCAGTGTTCTTAACATGTAAGATTTCTTTTACAAAAAGCCCTAAGAATGCATTATGAATATTGAATATCTGTTACGTGTCCATTCTCAAATTTATGCTGTTGATCCTATTGCAAGTATATTCTAGAAATATTCACTAGTCAATGTAATCACACTTTAAATTCATGACTGCTGCATTAGTTCCTTATTGTGCTATTATTATACAGCTATTATAGTGTTATTACACTGTTGTTATTGAGGAATTCTTGCACTGTCTATGTGATTTTTCCAGGGCAGTCAGAAATATCAGTGCTCCAAACTCCAGTACGGGGCTCAGTTTCTCAAGGAGAGCCGGTCACTCTGCAGTGCGCGGTCCTCTCTGAGATCAAAGCAGCAGAGCTCCGAGTGCTCTGGTTTAGAGCTGCTGCAGGACAATCCTTTCCTGAAATCATTTACACTCATCAGAACAGCAGCCATCAGTGTGAGATCAGCTCGTCTCCACACAGCTGCTCTCTGTACGAGTTCTCTAAGAACATCCTTGACCACCACCATACTGGAACTTACTACTGTGCTGTGGCTGCTTGTGGGAAGATCATTTTTGGCGATGGAACATCAGTAGAACTGAATAAGTGACTGTGGGCTTCTCTATAGTGTTTATTGTTTATCTTTTTTTGTTATTTACATTTTTCATATGGACTTAAACAGAAAATTAGACAAAAAAAGCAGAGTGTCACAGTTGGAGACCATAGTCAGTGTCTACTGACCCTTGCTTCACTTCACTACGCACTAAAGCCATTGTTTATAGTTCTGAATTCAAACTGATGCTGCACCTTAATAATGCATTCTAGGATTTTGATCAGAGAAGAAACAGAGTCATTCAGAGTGATTTGATGTGGTTCACTTTAGAGAAGTTTAAAAATTCACCACAGTGGTGGTGATAGGACACAGGGGTCACCATGCCTTCAAAACACATATAGACATTTTATTTACTATCCAAAACCACCAGTGATCCTACACATGTTTTCTGAGTTTATATATTTACTGTTGATGATGGTTAATTTGTGGTGAATATGAAAAATTAGATATTTATAGGGGAGGGGACTATTTTGTGGAAGAAGTACACAAGTTCTTTACTTAGTAAAGGTGCTCTGGTACAAGTCAAATTTTGCCTTTTTTACTTAAGTGAAAATAGAGAGTCCTTTATTGAGTATTGATTAAATGATAATATATTGTATTGATTAAATATGCAACCATGACATCAAGACATTAAGCATAAGTAGTGATTTATGGTGTGCAGACATATTACAGATTGTTTTGTTGTTTTGTTTGTTTTGTGCCTAGATCAAGAATTGTTTTATATTTATATATATACATATATATATATATATATATATATATATATATATATATATATATATATATATATATATATATATATATAAAGCAATTTCACGGCAAACCACTTTGTTTTGTTTATCGTAATGTTTTTATTAGGCACAATTTGTGAAAAGTTGGTGGAATTCCCCTTCAATGAGATATAAGTGAGTATCAGATCCAACAGCTTTAGTTCTGGACCATGCATCATAAAAGTTCACCAGCTTGGGTGTAGGATGATCAGGAGAGCACAGAATGTTTTTGTTCACATTCTTTCAGTTTCAAACTTACAAAATGTCTTTGATTATGTTTTAAATGAATTTATGTACAAAAAACATGCGATTCAACCCTAGATGGATCATTCCTTTTTTACAGATGATCCTGTAGGTCCTGTAATGCTGACTCTGGCAGTTTTCTCAGCAGTGTGTTTGGCTGTAATCTGCACTCAAACCATTTTAATCCATAAACTGAGAAAATCTGAACGCCGCACTGGTGGTAAGTGTTCATTATGAGATGCAGCTTTACTATTTAAACTACACTTAAGTTTCAACCAGTGAGAAATCTGGCCATTTCTGTTCTCAGAGCTCTGGTTTACAGTTGAACTAGCAAATTCCTCTGTAGAGCTCTTCATCTGACAGTTGGTGTGGATAATAAAATGTACAGAAAATTCCATGCAGTCATCAGAGTGTCAAGTTAAGGGAAAGGAGCATAAATACTTTGATGTTAGAGTCATGTGTAAAAGTTTGGACACCCCTGTCAAATTACAGGTCTTGTTAATTTTCTGAGTTAGCATAAAGTAACACATCCTCCAAAGGAAGCAAACTTAAATATGGCAGTTTCTGTTTATTTCAGCACAACATTTCTAATCAATTGAGTTTTAGATATTGGTGGGAAAAATCAATCAAATCATGTAAAATATAACTGCGTCAAAGCTTTTTCACAGGTCGTACATTATGTTGAATGTCCTGCTCAATGTATTAGGCAAATGAACAATTCTACATTACTGATGTGGGACGTGTTCATTTATTTTAACTTTAAAAAACAACAAAACATTTCATTTCATCAAGGGTGCTCAAAATTTTGCATACGACTGTCCCTTCTTATGGAAATTATTCAGCATGAATGTTCACCCATATTCATATTTTATGTGTATTTAATATATTTTATGTGTATTTCATATATTTTATGTGTATTAGTTGCATTTCATAGTGTATAGTGAGTCACTTGTGCTTCAAGATGAGCTCCGTTTACCAAAGCAGAATTGTAATAATCACTATATTCAAACTAATAATTTTCCATTCAATTTGTGATCCATGTTATGAATTAAAGATCATTGCATTGACTTTTTTGGGCAGGCATAAAACATAAAAAGCTATAAATATTTTAAGGTTTAATGTAATTTAAAACCAAAATACATATCAATTGAAAATTGCAGACTTTTTTAAGTGTCACAGTGAGGTTGTGAAATTGTAATGCAAAAACATTTTTTAATGCCTCTTATAAGTGATAAATAAAACATTCATTAGTTTGTGGAATACATCTTGAAATATTTCTGACTTATTAACCTGTTGTTAGCTCTTATACAGTAAACTCAAGAGCTGACACTACTTAAAGCCTATAGGAATAAAATGTTGCCAATATAAATCATAATTAATACAGTTTAATACATAATTTATTTAAAAAAAGACAGTGACAAAGCCCAGATGTGCCTTCCTTAAAATAAAGTGTCCAAGCGGTCAATCAGGAGTTCATAGTCTGTTCTGTATTTCATAAACTTTCACTCCATTCTGTAATATTTTTAAGATGATTGAATGAATCAGTGAGTAAACGTGGACAAAAATTAAGCTTTTTGACATTTATAAGTCAACCTGAAGTAGCCCAGCAAATACTGTTATTTATTAGTAACAGTTACTTTTTGTGTGTAAATACAGTAACTGGCCTTTTCTTTAAGTTTCTATCTATTTTTCAGTAAATGATGATGTTTATTCACACAGGAACAGAACACTGAGAACCTGCATTACGCTGCCATCCACATCAAAGAGAAGAAAGCCAAAGGTGGGAGAGTGAAGAGTGAACAGCCTGAAGATATTGTGTACTCTCAAGTGAGAAGCTCCAAAGCTGCTGCTCAGCGCTCACATCGCTAGTTTCCTATGTAGCACGACATGGCCTCAAAAGCACGTAATTTCCCACTTACTGTAAGACACAGGTATTTTAATTAAATTCAAGTGAGGGCTTGACCATGGTCCAGGGAACAGAACCAAATTGTTTTTCATATGCACACCGTGACAGAGATGACTGTAATAAAGGGTTATTTATTGATAGAGGTATATAAACACAAAGCAATCGATTACTAAGGTATATAGGTACTAAATATTGGATTACTAGTTATGGGAAGAAACCAGAGATATTGAATATACTGAGCAAAAGTACTAAGATTAGCTGATTTTCAAAATGATGTGGCTTTTGAGCAGCAAGCAGAACAACCCTAACACTAGTGTAAAGCTGGCCTAAGTGTCAATAAAGAAAAGCAAAATCACAGTGAGACTGAAACCACAAAAGGGCAGTGCGAGTAAATCTATGACATGGATGCCTCAGAGCTGCGGTGATGCGCATGTCGCGTTGAGGGGAAGAGAGGCCGCTGCTGGCATGGGCTGGAGCAGGGTCCGCAGGTCAAAGGTCAAAGCTGCTGGACGCCTCAGAGCCGTGTTGATGCACGTGCCACGTTGAGGAAGAGAAGCCACTCTTTACACAGGCTAGGAAGGGTCTGCAGGTCGAAGGCAAGGCCACTAGAGGTGCAAGCCCTTGGTCAACGCTTTGGACCGGACCCCACTGGCAAGGCAGGCTTCCAGCGACGCTTGGTGGCCTCTCCGGTGAGGAGCGCAGATCTTCTTCTTGGCGATGGAGGCAGGCGGTGGTCGGAGCAGGCTCTTGATGTGGATTTCAGTCAGCACTGTTTTGCCTCTGTTTCTGTTCTAAAACTAGGTTCTGAGCGGCCTATCATTGGCAATTAGACTTTCCAAATAGATTGATGAAACTTGAAAAACCAGTGCAGCCAGGTGCAGCTCTTCAATAGTCTAACCTTACAGTTACAACACTTTAAGATTACTGAGTAAATGAAACAAAATGGATTAAGACACAAGACAAACAACTAACATTTAAGATCTACAGAACTTAGCTAAAGTGCAAAACGAGGAGAATGGGCTTCTCTACTTGGAGTTTCGTTAAGGTTACATGTTGGCTGTCTCGCTCCCTTCAGGGCCAACTTTCCCTGTCTTTCTGTTTCTTCTTCTCGTTCTCCCCGTTTCTCTTTCTTGCTGGCTTTAAAGAAAGAACTTTGAGGGGTGGAGCTAAGGCAGAGCTAAGGCGGGGAAAAGGTTTTGGTTGGTTTGTTAGGTTACCTATAATCAATATGCAATTTCTTTGAATGCTGCTCAAGTGTCACATAATCCTTTGGATATTCTGGGTGTGGTTACACGTAAGTAAAAGAAGCATGCAATTTCACATATAAAACATTATTGTTTCCATAGTGACTATTGCAAATGATTATGGAGCTTACAGATCATTATCCCTTAACGTAAACCATGATATGGTTACATACAATAAGTTGAATCCTTAACCATTCTAGTCATATAAGAAGTAGGAACTACTTGGACTACTTGGAGAATTAAATTGTTAAGACAATTTCGAGGTTATACATCACATTACTATTTCTAAACAATGCTTACATGAATGGTTACATAATAACTCAGAGTAAAATAAGTGAGTACGTAATCATCAATAATTCTGTAGATATGTTGGGAGAAACTCTATGATTAAAGTGTACATAGACACTACAAGAAGACTTGCAAGAAAAGCAGATATATAAGATTAACAGTGATCAGGAAATACATGGGTTGTTTCTCAAACAAAAGAAAAAAGAAAAAATATATAATGGGTGAAATAAACATAGTTGTGAATGATCAAAGATCAATACACTAACCTAGATCAGTGAGGAAGGGTTACAATTCAAGAATCAAAATAACTACTAGAATATAAAAGAACATAGTGTAGAAAGTTAGGTATTAATTCCCTTTGGCAGGGATTAATCAATTCATGCCTGACAAGGCAACATGTTAACAGTAACAGAGGTGTTCTTCACAGTTTGATAAAAGAAAGGCATTTGATTGATACTTGATTAAAGATCACATTGTGAATAATTTGCCAGAAAGCAAGGCTCTCAGGAGCCTAGCCTCTGCACAGACCCCAAATTTATGATACTGAAGGAATGCACTTAAGAGTATCTGGCCACACCGAGGGGTCTGCTCAGGGATTCGTGAGGTCTCAACAGTCCCCTCACCCAGAGTTGATTGGTGGGCCATGTTTGGCCTTTGTTTTAGATAAGATGTCTCACTTTGTGGGGGAAGGTGAGATGTATGGGTGTAAGAGATAGGGAAAGGAATTTTCAAAAGTCACAATTTATCAGTATCCCAAAATTTACTTCAGTGATGTCTCAAGGTCTCTTCAGGATGTTTATAAAGGGGTGGCATGACGTTCCATTATGTTGCCCTTAAACTGTTAGTCAGAAGAAAAAGAAAAAGTCTTCAGACCTCTGGGTCAAAGTAGGTCTGTTCTGAGTTGAGCCACCCCCCGCCCCACTTCTGCACCAGGTTGCCAAAGGGGGGGGGAGGGAGCCAATGGGGGCTGTGAGCCATAAATTTACTATTGGTCCTTCTAAACATCCTGCCGCATGCAGATGCAGATCTCACTTTGTTCAAAAAATTCTGATCCATTTATGAATTAAAACAGCAAAGCACGCTACACCTAAGATGATCATGAGTGAAGATTTGAACCTTTTCACACCTCAAATGAGCTCCAGTCTTTTATCTGTAACTGTTTATTTCTTGTTAGGTTAGAGTTCTGTTGATTGAAATGAAGTCTCGATTCTCTGAAGGACGATGTGAGAATTCAGCAGATATGATCTGCATTCACTGAAGTGTAGTGAAATATTAAGATTGACCAGCAACATATTACTAAATTAAGGCTTGAATATAGTCTTATGAAAAAGTTTCAGCTTTGTTGATTTTCAAAGTGAAAATGAAAAGTAACACATCTTCTATAGAGAATCACATCTCTCATTTTAAAGCACAGTCACTGTTCATTTGTTAAAATAAACAAATTGAGGAAACATAAAATGTAATTGGTGCAAATATTAAGGTACATTTTATGTTTTATTTTATTTATTTGGGGACATCTCTATGTGTATTATACACATTTTGTACTGTACATTGTGAAATTATATTTTGGTGAGTCTTTGTCTTCTATTCTCTCTTGTGGATTTGTTAACTTATTTTCACTTTGGAAATCAACATTCAGGTGGATTGTGGGTAGATTGAAGATGTGCTCATCCTTCAGAACCTGTAAAGAACTAAGACTTTATATGAATGACTGATATTTGTGGGACTGAATTCCAACAAAGAAAACTGAATTGTGAAATAATGAATGTCTGTGTCTGAAATTAAGTGCATTGTATTGAAGAATAGATATAGTAGACATTAGTGAGTCAGGTTAGAAGTCACATGCATCCTGTGCAGGAATATAAATATCCAGAAATATAAAAATCTGTAAAAGTTGTAAAATGTCATGTTGCTGTTTCTGGTTATAATATTTCAGTGTGTTTGAAATACATTTGTATGCATTAGTCTGTGTGTCCTGGTCAAATTCTATGTTTTGCTGATTATAAGATACACATCCTCTACAGAGAACATACTTCTGCCATTATAATACACAATTACTGTTAATTTGCTAAATTTAAAATATTAGAATAAAATAATACATACATTGTGGCATCTAATATGATTTGTTTTATTTCTTTACAATATATTAAACTTGGGCATCAAAGTCAATGAGATTTATCAACAGGAAAATATCAGTCACCTTTAAGCTACAGGGACCTTTTCTTAACTTATATATTAACTTATTTCAACATAGAGAATTATGAAAACACATTTATTATTAGTGATTTTCACATAACAGATTACACAACGTGTACTAATTCACATCAGAATGAATAAAAACAAATGAGTTAAGTAAATTATATATAATATTGGTTTGAATAATGTCAAATGTCAAAATTACATTCAAAAAGTTCAAAAAGACATGCACACCCTCCTCTTCTACAAACATATCATACACTATGTTAAATTTTGTTGGGCAAACTGTGAGATCTCACACCGTACCGTCCTCTGCTCACTGTGAGCTTTTAGATTTCACACCCGATTACACGCCAGAGATGCTTAAGGTGGAAAAAAAACAGATTAAAAGGAAGAAGTTAAAATGCAGTTAATAAGTCAATAGTGTCACCAACCACAATGATACATTTACACACAGTAGAATAAAGAAATGTTATTGGAATAATGTAAGAACAAATTAATCAACACATTTATCAAGACACTTTACAATACACACACACACACACACACACACACACACACACACAAACTGAAATAAAGGACAAATCCTTGTTTTTTTGTCAATTTTAAGCATTTACTATTTGCAGGTTTGAGCTGCAAACAACAAACAAGCCCAATTACAAAACTAAAAAAAAAATCACAGTTTTAAATTAATTAAACTTGTATTTACATGAAAAAAGTACAAAGGCATGATAACGTTCACTTAACTTATTATATTTTATTTTAATTTAACTTAATTTTATGTAATTGTTTTTGTAGTGTTCTGCCCAGTGACAATGGGGACAGGCTCCAGCATCCCCTGTAAGTTAATACAAATAAGTGGCTGAGGTAATGTGTGTGTATTTGTGTGTTTTTTTTGTAAATATATAAATACACTCATCGTGAAATGCCTGCAAAACACTCCAAAAAGTTTGGCACATGAGCAATGAGCATTGTGATATGTTCAAGAAACATCTTAAACACTTCATGCATTCATGCTTTTAAGTAAAGGGAGCATCAAGGAAAAAGGCCTGGTCCTTCAAGAGCAGACATGGATCAAAGCTCACCAAAAAATAAAAATGCAGCAGTAAATAACAAACTGACTAAGAACAATATTCCTCAAAAAGCATTTACAAGCATTTTATGCCATACAGCCTGCATAATATCATCAAAAGATTCAGGAATTCTACAAAAATATGCAAGTAAGAAGACAAGGTCATAAACCACAAATGAATCCCCATGACCACTGACCTCTTGACTGCCTTAAAGGCTAATATGGATCTGTGATGGACATCACCACATGGGCTCAGGTTTAATTTGATGAACTGTTGTCAATAAACACTGTTTGTCACTGCATCCACAAATGCCAGTTCAGACTGTACTATGCACAGTAGAGGCCAGATGTGGACGACGTTCAGAAACTTCAGAAACAGGCCGTATTTTTGATACATTGTATTGTTCTTGCAATATATGAAGTCATTTTCAATATTACAGTGAAGGGAAACAAATATACAGACACTTTTATTTTATTATTTAATACACTTTCAGTGTACATATCCACCTACATACATATATACATTATCAGTTAACACACATAATGTGCAACATTTGACTTTGCTTGTAAAAAAAAAAAGGAAGAATAATAAAAAATCTTATTTTTTCGAATAAAAAGGGTTCATATTAGTATAAGGTCAATATTTTGTTGCAACATCACTTTTCACGCTATGATTCATATGACTAATGACTTCTAGTATTTGAACTGAAATATAGTTAAAAAAATAGATCATGTAATTTCTCCTTTTGCTGAAGTGAAATATTAATGGTAAAAATCTGCTGGAGATATGATTTCTCTTGATTTACAATGATGTAGAGAGTATTAAGACACTGTACCTTTATACTGTATGTAGATGTTTAAGATTTGCATGTGGTATCTATGACAAACAGCCTGTGACAAACAGCCTGTGACAAACAGCCTGTGACAAATAGCTATAGCTGAGCATCCTGTGGAAACTTTGACGAGTCAGAGGGGGGTTGTTTTTCTGAGAAACCTGATCAGAAGTGGTCAAAGTGGTCTGCAGAGATAGCAGTGCAGTAGGTGAAGGAGTGAGGCATAGAGGAGAAGAGCAGAGCTGCAAAAACCACCAACAGCCTAAACAGCACCTACAAGCAGAGGCGTCCACTGACACGTGAAAGACTGAGTTTGAAAATACACACAAACACATGACCACACATTTTACATACAGTACATCCAGACGAAAATATATCAGCACACGCTGTACACTGAAAATTCAGTTTTGAAAATACTGGTAGTCAGGCGTTTCTGTGATTTTTAAAATAACTGTAATCAAATGAGTTACTCAATATTGTTATCAACAAACACATTGCGTTTATCGTGCGTGCTATGCACTGTGGATATTTAATGTGTATGTACTTGTTTTGTGAAATGTACTTGCATTCAACTCATATTTAGTGCAATATTACAGTAGAATGTTAAACACTAACAAACTCATGTACAAGTACACTATGAGCCAGATTTACCCAATGCCTGTGCTAAATTTTAGCTGCCAAAACTCTTAGAAGATGTTAGCGTTCTGATGGAGGAGGCTGCTAAAACATGAGCAGTTTGGAAAATCATGACCAAACATCATGACCATCACTATATGATCAAAAGTATCTTGTTACCTGATCATCACACCTACAGTATACGAGCCTTTTGGAAATCCCATTCCAAAACCATAGTCATTAATATGGAGTTTGCTTCCACTTTGTAGCTAGAATATCCTCCACTCGTCGGTTTTTTTGGCCCATCCCAACCCCTAAAATATAGCCTCAGACCATTATTCCTCCTCCAGCAAACTTTACTATTGGCACTGTGCTTTCTGGTTGGTAGTGTTCTCCTGGAATCCATGTGGCCAAGATGTGTCTTTCAGGCTGCCAGATAGTGAAGCATGATTCATCACCCTGGAGACAGTGCAGTGGTGGCATGTTTTACACCACTTTAGCTGATGCCTGGCATTGTGCTTAATGATTTTGGACATGTATGCAGCTGCTTGACCATGGAAACTCATTTCTTGATGTTCTTGATGCACAGTTCTTGTGGTGATGTTTGCAGAAGCCGTTTGAAACTCTGTAGTGAGTGATGCAACAGGGGATAGGCGATGTTTACGTGCTATGCACTTCAGCACTTGGAAGTCTTGCTCTGAGTTTGCATGGTATGCTGTTTCATGGCTGAGCTATTGTTGATCCTAGATGCTTCCATTTCATTATAATAGCACTTACAGTTGACTGGGGCAGATTTAGCAGGGCAGAAATTTCACAAACTGACTTGTGGCAGAGGTCGAACTCAATGAAACTGCCATATAGTATATGTAGTTCATATCTGTCTTCTCTGCATTTGCAAAGGAATTGCACCCAGTTCAAAATTTTTGGTCCAGTTTAAGTTCATAAATCACTCTGATTCATTGAGATGCAAAGGTTTTTATCCAGTATTTGTGCCAATAGTGTCAATCACTTAAATGCATGTTCATGAAGGTAGGCTTTGCTATGATCTGAAGCTCAGTGGAGCCCTCGTGTGCATGTGCAAAAAGGCTTCTGCGCACCCGCAGCGCACACAATGCATCAATGGCAATGCAAATATATTAGTAAATCTGGCACTGAATGACCAAAAGTATTCAGATATTTCTTCTAATGAGTGAATTCAGCTACTTTAAATTGCACTAAAATGCTGACAGAGGTGTGTTCAACTTCTTACGTTATCATATATACAAATAGCTTGTATTGTCTCCAAAACAAAGCACTGCCAATGGGACACTCTGGAGCAGCCACACACAAGCCGGTTACCATGCCTGATGCCAAAGGTCAGCTAGAGGGGTATAAAACCCCACCAGCACAGGGTTGTGAAGCAGTGAAGCTGTGTTCTCTGGAGTAATTCAGCTCCATCCAATACCTTTGGGATGAGCTGAGCGATCCAGAGGTGACCATCCAACATCAGTACATGACCTCACTAATGCTCTTGCGGCTGAATGCAATCAAATCCTCATAGCAATGTTCCAGCATCTAGTGTAAAGCCTTCACAGAAGAGTAGAGGGTGTTAATGCAACAAAGGAGGACAAACTTCTGATTAACATACTTTGATTTCAGAAGAAACACTAAGCAAACTATTGGATATGTTATCTTTTACATTGTGACATGATATTTTTTTTTTCCCAATTAATGATTCATTAAGGATCAGTTCCAGGAAAAATAATTTACTTGTTATGACACAGCAAGAGAGAAAGAGTCAAATGTAGTGACTAAGAGCATGTGAGAGCAAGAGAGAGAGAGAGAGAGAGAGAGAGAGAGAGAGAGAGAGAGAGAGAGAGAGATAAAGGGGAAGTGTGAGTAGGCAAGGGGAGGAGCGAATGAGAGCAAGAGAGAGAGAGAGAGAGAGAGAGCAAAATATGATTGGTAAATGTCACAAAGTGGTGAAGGAAGAGCCCCAATAAGAATTGAAGCCCCCCCACAACGTTCCTAACATCTTACACACATCATGATACAATACAAAGTTTAAAACAATCCATATTTTTTCATGTTTATATGTTTGTGTAGGTTACACCTCATGGAAAAGTTTTTGAAAAATGAAAGTAAAGTAGAAAGAGATTAGAAAGAGAGTAATTAACTGACTGCTAATTACTGCATTATTAAGCAATAAAGCATTTTCCATTTTCTTTAGATGTATATTTTTCATCACAGTAATGGACAGTCAATTAGTGCAGCTACTCGCCTGATAAGGTTTACTTTGTCTTACCGTAACAATGAACACCTAAAATGATGTACACTAGATTATATAGTGTAATACACACACAGCTCTGAAAAATGTTATTTCACCCAAATTTGTGTTTAACAGTGTAGTAACAAACAGCTTGTTGATCACTGTCCTCTGCATTGATGAGGCTTAAAAAGCATTTCACAAGGCCATTATAATATCCTTATAAACTTAAGCGCTACCAAATATCCGTTCACTGGTTGTGTCTGAAAATGCCTAAAAAATTAAGCTTCGTATGGCCAGACCACTACAAACATTCAAAATGAAATATTAGAATTACTTCAAAATAAATCAGTTAACTGTTGACCAGATTCTGCAAGCATACGTACAGTATGGAGTGTTGGCATATTTTGAATAAACAATGGCCCGTTGGCGTCTTGGCAGAAATGTTAAGTAGAAATGAAATAAAACCACAGCTGGTCCACAGATTTGCTGAGTTTTTTTAATGTGGCTCTTTTAGTGGTTGAGTTTGACACTCCTGCTTTAGGCTGACTGATAAATGAGTCTCTTTGTGTTTAGTAGTTTATATATGCTGTTTGGTGCATGTCTGTACATATTTACACATTTCTTTTTTTTTTGCTTTTTGCATTTTTTTACATTTTACATTTTGTAAAACTTTTTTTACACTTTTACTTTTTACTTTTTTTTCTTTATACTTTGATTTTATTCATTCTCTGCCAAGTAATAAACTGGTTAAGAATTCCTTAAATATATATGTTTTTGTGAGTTTGTGTTCATACTTAGAATTTTTATCCACAGCAATATTCTGTTACTCATTTGAAAAACAGTGAATCTGCTGTTAACGTAATGTTGTGAAGGCCATTAAAAAGAGCAAAGTGTATAAACCTGAAGTGTCTGATTTGGGCTGAACAAAGAACAAGACCTTAAAACTCCCAATAGATGTTACCTAAAATATAATTTTAAAAGTATCATATTAATGCATAATAATATCAAAGATGTGGTCTTCAGATACAGACTGGGATCATAAGAACTTCTCAGTTAAATTATGCATCTATGAAGTGAAACTTCTGCATGAGTTTTTTTAGTCACTCTTTTCTTCACTGTCTTCTGGCCAAATGATGTCGCAAAGCAGGTAGATGGAAATAGAACATGAACCTGTGATGCTTCAGAGCCCAACTGGCTTCAGATACACTGAGCTTCTGTCATTGGCTTTTGAACAGTTGAACATTCTGCTCCATCACAACTTCTATCATGGATGTGACTCAAGTCTGGATTCTGATTCTATGCGTCTGCAACACGAGTAAGAATTAAGAGCTTTTTACAACCAACTCAGACATTCAAACATTATTAATGTTGTATTTTTTCAATAATACAAAATCCCACCAAAATATTTATTAATTTATTTATTTATTTATTTATTTATTTATTTATTTATTTATTTAATTGTATGCTTTTTTGTAGATCCTGCACAAACTATGCATCTTTCTCAAACAGCCCCGTTTGTCTTTGTTGAGTCTGGTAAAGCTGTTACTCTTCAGTGCTCACTTGAAGAAAACTCTGGAAATCTCTTTGTTTGGTACAAGCAAACAGCAGGACAGCTGTTGGGATGACAGAACCAGTTATGGGTGCCATAGTTTTTCCACCATTCAAAAACGCCTTCAAACTAGAGAGAACCAAAAACACAGTTTCTCTGACTATTTCACGAGCTTCTAAAGATGTATATAATACCTATAACTTTAGGACCTGTCAAAGAAAGCATTAAGGGACATTTTAACTTTATATATAGTATTAAAGTACATATTGTTTTAAAGTACTTCAAATGAATGTATGGCTTTATAGCACAGATAATAATTGTTGTACACCATAAATATCAGTTACTGTGTTGTGTATAAAAACTGCTTTACTATTTATTAGCATCACAACACTATAATATTTTATGAGGCTAAATTGTGTTTATTGATCATTATATGATTAATACATATCTTTATAAGCTGATATAAACTATTAATTCACTACATAATATTTCCAGAATGTTTTAGGATTATTCTAGACTTGTATGACTGTTGACTGAAGGATCTTGTAGTGTGATATAAAGGTTAAGCAGTGCCAAACCACATTACTCATTCTTTAACATGGTGAAGTGCATGACGACACTCTCCATCACCAGATACATGAAATTAACTTGAACATAAAATCACAAAAAACAGAGTAAATATGAAAAAATGGAGCACAGTTTCAAATTTTCATCACTGATGAACAAAAGGAGCAAAAGTGACTAGATGTTCCAACTCCTCTGCCATTGTAGGCCTCTCACTCTCTCTCTCTCTCTCTCTCTCTCTCTCTCTCTCTCTCTCTCTCTCTCTCTCTCTCTCTGTCACTCTCTCTCTCTCTCTCTTTCTTTCTTTCTCTTTCTCTCTGTTTAAGCTGGAACTACAGATGCTTTAAAGAGTCAAATGTGTTGACAGCTTTAAGAAAATTAGTGTGTTAAAATGTATTGTTTTAACACATTATTAACACATTAACTACAGTGAACGACCCAATGAAACTGATCTATTACCTAGAATATTTTGTTACTATTTAAATAATTGAAAATTGTGTTTGAAAACAAAGTATTCCTGCTTTTTTCATAAAATAGTAAATGCAAGTGTATTTTGACTTCAAATCAAGTTCTTTCTCTGTGAGGTGACACTTCCTGAATAAAGGTGTTCATTGGCTGTTTCACTATTGATGACACAGTGAGCTCATAAAGAGGCCCCCAGTGAACTTCTGGTGTTCAAATTATCTTCCGTCAAGCAGCAGAAACGACCTTCTGACTTCCTTTTAAACATTTCACTTCAAATAATCCAATGTATTCTATGAAGATAACTCCCATCTGGATTCTTATTGCCAGTCTTTACAGAATACAGGTTTTTTATTAATATTACATTTCATTGTTTCTCCTAAGTGAGTTAAATCTGACCTGAACTCATTTTATAGGTGCTGGTCGAGCTGTAGATCTTCATCAGAAGCCATTTTTATCAGTTAAAGCTGGTGAAGCTGCTACACTTCACTGCACATTTGAGGAACACATGAGTACAGAGTGATTGTTTTGGTATAAACATAAACTGGGACAGACTCTTCAGCCGGTGGGAACAGTGTTAGGAGGTGTAGACATTTATCCAGAATTCAAGCAACCAGGAATGGAACTGAAGGCAAACAAGAGCAGCTTTTCTCTGAATATTAAACGTGCTACTGAAGACGATGAAGGAATGTACTTCTGTGGTAAATCTCAAGGGAATATTATTGAGTTTTCCACAGGAACTTTCTTAGCTGTGACAGGTAATCATCATATTTCCATCTTTATCTGTTAATGTCAACAGTTTTTAACAGTAATTTAAAAACCTTTAACAGCAGTGGGGGGAATAAAAGTCCTTTTTAACAACGAGGTCCATTTACTGTGAAACTAAATCATATCAGTACATGAGTTTATCATGTACAGGATGATGATTGATAAACCTGCACACAGTTAGAGGAGCAGTTACAATAAAAATGCACGTATGTTTGTGCACAAGTAAAAAAAAATGGAAAAGTTTATTATTTTATATGTTATAATAGCTTATATAGTGTGGATATAATATTACAGTTTATTCACAAAACACTGATATTTTTATCAGTATGAAAAATGAAGTGAACAATTCATGATAAATAATATATAATTAGTAATTATCTACATACATAATTTTTTTGGTCAGGTTATCTGACATGCAATTTGATCTTCAGTTTTAGAAAAGGAATTCTGAATATTAATTTTATAATTAATAACATTCATTTTCATTTTTGATGTTATACAGTTTTTTCAGTCATTTTACATTTACAGTTACATTCATCATTCTGGACACATTTTTTTGAACTAACATATTACACTCATTTTATACATGTGTGTACAAACAAACTGATTCTGTGTTATTAAAAACAGTGATTCAAAACTTTTGAATGTAGTGAATGTGTGAAAATGCAGCAAACATGATGAAGATAAAGATGCTGACCTGCTTTAATTTGTAATTCAGCAGAGAAACTTAAAGACTCAGTCAAAGAGAAGACGACCAAACAGGTACTGCTTTAGTGCCATTATTACTGACATTACATGTACAAAATCAATGATATATAAGAGCTCTTATTTAAAATCTCATATCTGTTCCTGCAGGATGATGAAGCTGAGGAGCTGAATTATGCAGCCTTAAATTTCCATGAAAAGAAAACTAAAAGAGGAAGAGGGAAACGAGAACAGCTACAAGAAGACACTCTGTATTCTGCAGTGAGGGGCTCCTCTGTTAATGACCACAGAGTAACTCGTTAACTGTAACTTATTAATTGTAACTCATTTATTTTCTTTTACTTGTTTTTAATAGAAGCGAAGCTTAGAGAAGTTCTACCTGCAGTGCATCATTATCTGCACATTCAGTGTGGTGGAGGAGGTGGAGTCAGGTACTCTGATAACAAAGAAACTGACTGAAAATAAAACCCCATGTCAGGTGTTTGTGTTTCTCAACTTCAGCATAAATAGAACATCTGCTCTCATAAAACAGTTTTCAGTGATTGTGCCTAGCAATACAAAACTATCAGTGAGAGGAGGGTCTTTATGAGATGGTCAGTCATTAGGATAAATGTCTGTGTAGGGAAGAGCTGTGTTGAAACATTAATACTTTATTCTTCCATGTTTTTTATTACTACATAATATTCACCTAAATTAAAGCTGTTGCTTCTTTTAATTTGACTTTTACTGAAATACTTCAGAAATGTAATTTACTTCTGTATTTGTTTACAATTTGTCAGCAATTTAGTTCATTTTCTAATACATACTGGTCACATATTCCTCCTGAATATTAGAGTCAGTTTCTAATGTCAAAAAATATTATTGTGCATGATTTTCTTTGTTACTATCCTTTAAAGGGGAATTCAACTGATTTCCATTTAGTTCTTTCATTAAGATGATAACAACGTTATAATTTTAGTTAATTAGTTACTCTGTGATTTCACAGTACATCATTATGGGGGTGGGGTGGGAGGTGACATTTGCTTAGTGCCATCAAAAGGCTACAGCTGGCCTTGTGCATGACTAACCTCCTCCAGGGCCGGCTAACTTCCTGGTTACTATCCTGCTTGTTCTCTTCTTTATTAAAGGCCAGTATCCTACATTTGTCCTGTATTGTATCTTTTACCCTGAAGTCCACTTATTACACATGTATGGTTTTATGTACTAAAAGCAGTCATAGTTCATTTTTGCATGAGTATTTTCCAACCTCTCTTCTTCCCTTAGAATTAAACAGGCTGTGCTTTTAAAATTGAGATATGCAAATTATCTCCATTCTAATTAGCTGCCCTGTATTGTGCCTCATACAGAAAGCAGTCCAGGCTGAAACACTCCTTATAACTTCAGTGTTAATGGACGGGGCTGATAAGGCAGATATATGTAAATGTGTTGATTTTTATAACATCACAAAAACAGTGAACAGCATTTCCATGTATGGACTTTATGGGCTGGAGAGTGAAAGTTGAAACTTTAACTCTATTTATATACCAGATCAAACTGTTTAAGTTAGTCAGGTAAAAGTCAGGTAAATTCAGTTTTCCATGATTTGGGCAATAAGAAATACACAGGTCACATGAAAGTCAATTTTTGCATTTTTTTACAGTGAGGTTTGGTGAAAGTTCTGGCAAAATCTAACGTGAATGATACAAATCAAAAACCTAATTGAGAACTAAGAGCTCGCTTTTGTGTAAAATCTTAGATTGGATGGCTAATTGACTGAGTGTGTGAGTAAGTGAGTGAGTGAGTGAGTGAGAGAGTGAGTGTGTGAGTGAGTGAGTGAGTGAGTGAGCGAGCGAGCGAGTGAGTGAATGAGTGAGTGAGTGAGCGAGTGAGAGAGTGAGTGAGTGAGTGAGTTAATGAGTGAGTGAGTGAGTGAGTGAGTGAGCGAGTGAAATACACAGAGTTCCACAAGGTGCTTCTATAAGCTATTTTTTAAAAGCTCAACTCTAAATGGGCCGACTGTTAATTCTTTTGCATTATTATTATTTAGCATGATTATCAATTACTGTGAAAGGTCAGACAGGAAAACTGCCTCATTTGATCGTAATATGACCGTTCAATAGGAGAATGTACATAAGTTACTTTCTACAGGCCTCTCAGCCCAAGACTGTTTCCTGCTCCATCAGTCCCTGGTACTGGTACTTGAGGTACTCTGCAGTCAGAAGGTAAATGTACATCAAAATTATTTTATGAAAAAATTCCAACGCTTCAAAAATGCCTATGACCACTTTATTTGTTTAATTTTTCTGCCTGTATAACAGACCAAAAACAGCCAAAAAATTTATTGCATTACCACTTTTCATGTTACACCCACTTTGATCAGCAGAGGGCTTTTTTTTCCTGCTGCTACCTATGTGGTCAAAAATGAGAAACTTTATTAAAGATGCTATTAATCAGCAAACAGAATGAACTTGAAATCAGAATGAAATCAGACATTTTAAAGCTCTTTTTAAATATGGACTCTGATCATCAAAGTCATGATAATAAATAAAAGGGATCTTATTAATCAAGAAACACAACAGTTTACAGTGTCACACTTGTACTGAAACAAATGGTTAAAATAATATTTCTGTGAAGCCTTTCTTGTCTGGCCTGCTTCAGATCAAAGAAGTTTGATTGATGAGAATCTCTCAAAGTGTGGCTGCAGGTGTGTTTATATTGTTTTTCCTATTTTTAATCAGACATTTTAAAGTTCTTGTAAGTCGGCTATAATTTTAAGTCCTCTAGTTTGCCATTAGAATGTGAAAAAGCCTGTTGTTACCAGTAGGAGGCAGTGTGAGCATTGGCTGTGCTCTGGGTATCTACTGTGGTTTCACAGTTCTTTCCTCTCAGGCAATGTATTTTGGAGGAATATGTGAGATTTTTGGAGTTAAACTTGTTTTTCAAACTCCCAACTTTGATTTTTGTTGAATTCCACCTATTTTCAAACTTTCTAAGTAATTAAATTGTTGAGATGTGAACAACGTCCTTCAGGCTGGTTGATGTGAATTTGTTATTTGAAGTAGAAAATTTTGGTGAGGACTTCATCTTACATGGCACGATATGAATAAGTTGACTAATGAGTTTGTTTTCTCTTGTTTGGATTATTGTAATGCATCTCTGGCATCTCCAGGAAGAGTATAGACAAACTACAGAATGTACAGAATCAGCAGAAAGCGTTCTTAGATCAACACAGGAGAGTGGCAGCACTTCACTGCCTTCATGTTCAGTAGAGAAAGTATTTTTTACACACTGGGATCTAAGACATCTTAGCGTGTATAACTTCACCATGAACATATTTAAAAAGATACATTTCAGCCCAAAACATCACAAAACTGTTCTGATTTTTCATTGATCACACTGACAAACTCTGTTTTCATGATTTTCAGAGATCATGATTCGGTGGTGGAGAACAAACCCAGTCAGGTACTACATGTTCTCTCATTCACACTGACACTATTTAATTCCCATAGAGTTCTCTAATCTTCAGCCTTCAATATTTCATACTCATCTCTACAGGACTCTGCTGCTTTGGAGCTGAATTATGCAGCCAAAAGCCTGAGAATGAAGAGTGGATGCTCTGGAGACAGTGTTTACTCTGAAGTCAAATATTTCTCAGTTACTGACCCCAACAATCACTGACTCACTGGACTCTCTTCTCTTGTAGCAGCAGAAGAGAAGTTTGAGGATATTTTCTGTTACTGTCAGCTTTGTAATCTGTATCTGTTTATTTGTGTTTGTGCTGATTTCAGTCAGGATCTACAACCATGTGCTTCACTTTGCTCTGTGCTCAAAACTGCATGACAGAAAAAAACAGTCCAGTTTGGTATGAAGTGTCAGTTCTCTGAAGGAGCTTAGCGAGAACAGTTTTAGAGTGTCTCACATGTGGCAAACGTGCTTATGAGCTCAGATGGTGTCTGATATTGTGTTGATGGATATGTAGAAGATGTGTTTCAGTTAGTAGTGAGAATTTCCATATCGCTCTTCAGGCCTTTAGAGATCGTGGCTGATGTTTTAAACTGTAGCTTATGATATTCAAACATATCATTCCACATATTGAGGCCATGTTTATGTACTATACTATTTTTACATATTTCTGCTGAATTAATGTCAGTGAGTATCACCAAACATGATAAGTATTTCCTACACAGCAAGTCTTTATTCATTTTCATTAAAAATCTGACTGTTAATTCATTTCTGCAAATTATTATGTCAACACTAAATTTGGCTCAATATGGTACTGGACTCTTTACATGGTCACCCTGGATTTATTATTTATAAAATGATAACTGGTTATGTTTTGTTAATGTTAATATCTCATATATTCAGGCAATTGGATTTCTCCAACAGAACCAAAATAAATGTTTTTTATATATATATATATATATATATATATATATATACATATATATATATATATATATATATATATAATTTCTTATTAAACAACAGATCAGATCTTGAAAGCTTTCCAAGAAAATATCGTGGCTTTCTTACATTCGCCTGTTTTTCTACAGAGGCTATTAATCTTTCAGTTAGTAAGATCACAGAATTTTTATCAGAAACCAAATTATTGCTAATAATACTGTCATAGATGGAGCCAATAGGAACATTGTTGTGGCCAAATAGATCAAGTCACGCAGACAGAAAGAACCATGTGACTTTTACCATCCAATGGGGTTCAGTATAAGACCCCAGCAAGCTCATACAGGTTGAAGCTTTACTCAGTTACACTCTTGCCTTCATGTTTGCCTTCAAGTTTCAAGTTACAGCTGTTGTTTTTCTGATGATGGATCCAGCTGTGATTATCATCTTACTTCTCTACAAGATGTGTAAGTTTCATAAAGTTACCCACAGAAATTCTTTTTATATTTAGTCTTGTCAATTACGCTTGTTTTCAGTTTCATCATTTTTTTTTCTTATTGACTGAAATTTGTTTGAATAGATTGAACTTTGTTTTACAGATTCTGCTCAAGCTGTGAGAACTTCTGAGCAATTGGTCGTCTCAGCAGAGCCCGGTAAAACGGTCACTCTCAACTGCACACCTGTAGATGACTCAAATGCAAATTTTAGGTTGTGGTACAAACTAATACTGGGGCATGCTCCAGTGGAAGTGGGATCACAGTTAAACGATAAGAAATCAATAATTTTTGCTCCTTTCGACGAATCAAGATTTAAAATGAACAGAATTGCGAGTAGCACTTTTGTCAGTATTGAACGTATCACTAAAGAAGATGAAGGAGTGTACTTCTGTGCAGCGCCTGGAGAGACAACAATTAACTTTTCTAATGCTACAGTCTTAGCTGTCACAGGTAATATAAATAATTTATTGTTTATCTTAACATGTAAGATCTATTTATTTCTTAAAATCAATTATGTGAAGCCATTCTGAAATGTGTTGTTGCTGCTGACCTTAATAATATCAATTCTAGTGTAAAAGTGATGCTTAGTTTTTAATACCCATTAGATGTCACTGTCACACTTTAGATGCATAATGGACACAGTTCTGTTTCACTGTTTTACTTTTATTATAATGTCATCATACTGATACATCAGTGTTATTCTACCACTGTATATATTACATTTTCCAGGGCAGTCAATCATATCAGTGCTCCAAACTCTAGTACAGGGGTCAGTTTCTCCCGGAGAGTCGGTCACTGCGAATGGAACAGCAGTAGAACTGAGTAAATTTTGCATTGTACAACTAGTCACTTGTGTATATATGTTAATATTTTATCTGTTTATTTACTGTTGTCATCAATTAGAACATTTCAATGTAACTCAGTTTTTGAGATGTTAACAAAGTCAATCAGAGTGGATTGATATAAAATGGAAAATTGTAAAGAAAAGTGCTGACTCAGAATTCGTTGCAGTCGTGATAATAAGAACCAGGGGTTGTGAGAGCTGTGCAGAATTTAATTCAAAAACATATATTTTTGGGTGGTGTGGGGGTTGTGCATCTTTTCTTATAACACCCTGCAAGTATTTCTCTAGCATTACGTGGATTCACTCAAAAACAATGTTTAAATACAAATAAATAGATAAATAAAAACAAACACAACAACAAAACACAAAAACTAGTTCATGTTTTCTGTGTTTTAGAGAAGTTAAAGGCTTCAGATTTCTGTTTCCTTTCACCACCACTATGAACAACTCTGAATCAGTATTGTTTCTCAAAAATGCACCTTTTCACACCAAACTACTTTGTATTGTCTTGTTTAATTATCCAAAAAAACTGGGAAAAAAATATGGCATTCTTCTTTATTTGGACAAAAACCAGTTTGCTAAACAGTAAAAACTCCAGCTTAACAAGATTAGATGGTGAATGGATTTTGAGGCTTGACCTTTGTATTCCTGTATTCAGTATGTTTATAATTCCTGTCTTACAGAAGCTTCTGTAGATCCTGTAGGTCCTGTAGATCCTGTAGATTCTGTAGATCCTATAATGCTGATTCTGGCAGTTTTCTCAGCAGTGTGTGTGGCTGTAATCTGCGCTGAAGCCATTATAATTCACAATATGAGGAAATCTAAACACCGAGCTGGTGGTAAGTGTTCATTATGAGATGAAGCTGAATATTTTGATAGAAAGAAAATAGAAAATGGTGATAATACTAATAAGTTTAGCCTCAATAAACTGTATCTGAAAGTGATTGTGAAGTTTTATCTCACCTACAGAGAAAGTTCAGGAGGGGGCTGTGAGTGAGAGGACCACCAGACAGGTACTCTTTATGCACTTATTCTTTAAACTACGTTTTCCACTAAAGATTTGGTGGTTCAAATTTCAACCAGAGACAAATCTGTGGTTTCTGATTCACAACTGAACATGCAAATTACTCTGTAGAGCTCTTTTTTAGTTCATGTACATAATAAAATGTACTGATAACTCCATTCAGTCATCAGTTAAGAAAAAGGAGAAAAGAAACATAAAACATCAATATAAAGAAAATTCTTTGTTTAACAATCTGTATTCCAACCTACAGTACATACAGATAATTATAATGTTTAGATTCATTTATAATATAAAATCATAGCTTTGCTCAAGATCTAAGAGCAGCACAGCATCATCAGCAGAGCAGAGCCTTTAACTGTCGGCAAAACTTTATTTTAATATATACAAATGCCGGGTTTATTAAATTCTTGTTCTTTGTTCAGTTAAACACTTCTAAACAGTTTATTCACTCTGCATTGTTTTGTTCATTATGACTTAAAATGCATTATTAGTTGTAATAATGAAAAAAAAACACACACATAATAGAGTCATATGTAAATGTAACCCCTGAGCAAATTATTATCTAATTATCATACAAAGTTTGTTCATTTTCTTTTAACCTTTTGAGAAAAAAACAAATGATCAAACAAACAAACAAACAAAAAAAAATTAAAAAATATAATTTGTCATAACGTTTTATGTGTTAGGTTTAATTTTAATTTTAATTTTTCGTTTTATAATTAAGCAAATAAACAGCAATTGTGCATTAAAGGCGCAGGTGTGTGTTCTCTGTAGAGGATGTGTTCGTTTAAATTTACTTAGAAAATCAATAAAACATTTATTTCGACCAGGGGCGCCCAAACTTTGTAACCAACTGTACTTTGTTATGCAAACTATTGGGCATGAATTATCACCTAAATTCACATCATATTAATGTTTAATTTTGTTCCTTTTGGCTCTAAGCAGAGTGAAACGATTTTTGAGTTCATTATTTTGGAGCTAGTAAGTGTTTAATAATCACAAATACATCAAAATGTGTTCCATATTCTAAAGAGCAGCTTAGATTTTTATTGATTAGAGGCTAAAAAGCACTAACCAAGCGTCAATGAGTCGGTTTGGGTCTCATATTCTAAAACAATGTAATTTCATAGATTTTTGGTTACCAAAAATAATTTATGGTAAATTTCAGCCCATTTTAACAACCAAAATTAGATCAATTAGACATGTTTTTTTTTTTTTTTTTAATTAAATATCATATATATATATATGACTAATTGACTTATTGAAAACTTCTTTAGGTTGTTTTAGCTCTTTTTAATGCTTTATTGAACTCTTTTTAGCTGTAATGGATTCAAACTTGAACTACACTGTCAAAAAAAGGTAGTAAACTGTCACTGGAGCAGTACACCTGTTGTCACTGGGGTGGTACCCTTAAGGGTACAGCTGAGTACCTTTAGCCAGGGAACACATTGTATTGATTCCACACATCCCGTCTTATCTCCAGACCTTTATTTTCACTATTCTGCTTGGAAACATTAGGTCATGAGGTAACACTTTACATTAAGGGTCGCTAATTAATCATTAAATATATAATAATCAACTATTAGTTTCCCATTATTTAGTTATTAGTTAACTCTTCATTAAACATTAGCTATTACTTAGTAATTGATTAAGCACTTATCAATTAGTAATTAAGTACACTGTTAGTTGATACGTTAGTTTGTCGTTAGTTTGTGGCTTACTTACTCATTATCTGTGTGCTAATTGCTGCTTATTACATTGTTAATTAACTAATAAGTATCTTTCTTCATATAAAGAAGTAACGTGATAACTTACTAGCACTTATGTGTTAATCCCACTAATTATCTGTTAATTAACTTTCCATCACCTCCATATATTCAGATGCTTCACTTTTCTCACTTTGGTTCTTATTCATTAAAGATGCTTATGGTCACATCTGACCGTAAGATGAGTGCACACAAATTCATGGACGGTTTTGTTATTCATCACGTTCATCTTGGCATATCTGTACTCATATATGGTAGGAGTGCATGTAAATTTGGGCATAAATGCTGGATATGTGGCTAATTAACCAAAACTATTATCAACATAATCTGTAATTGCAAAAATAAGAACAATAGAAAATTTCAATAATACTAATTTGTGTGCATAACAGTCCAGTACAAAAGTGGATGTACTTACTTTACATGCACATTGATATAAACAAGTGCTGCAACTATTTCATGCTCCATTTAAAGACACATTACACTGTGCTTTTGTTTCATACTACTGACTCACAAACACAGCTTCGGTCATACACTGCAATAATACAGCATTTATTTTAGGGAATTAATTACACTAAACAATCACTCTACTATGTTAACAACACTGAGTATTTTGTTTTATTTCACATTTTATTTTTTTCCAGTTGTTTTCATTTTAATACTATTAAGTTTGGTCAGCAGGGGAGGAGTGCACTCACTGCTGGACATCAAACTCCACCCACGAGCAGGGCCATTAGCTTTCATGCCAAACACTGCCGTTTTATTGGCTGGCTACTGAAACATCTGCATGAATTAGTGTGTGCTTCATGTAAATGATATGTAAATGAGGTGCTGGTTGGCTGGTTTCATGCACTGAAGCTGATTTATCATTAATGCTCAAATCTCCACTTGTTTCCACATCATACAAAATTGTTATGAATCAGACGCAGAGCAGTTCATACCTTATAAAAGACAAAAAAAAGGTGTTCTTTTTTTTACGTAACTTTGATGATTAATGGCCATTAATTCCACCTAATCAACCATTCATTGCTTCTTAAATTCCTCTTACTTAATCATTAATTACTCCTTAAATTCCTCTTACTTAACCATTAATTACTGCTTTTGTGTCCCTCTAAGTAAAGTGACAACACAAAAGCAGTAATTAATGGTTAAGTAAGAGGAATTTAAGGAGTAATTAATGGTTAAGTAAGAGGAATTTAAGAAGTAATTAATGGTCAAAATGGAAAGATCTAATGGCCATGGGCCCTTTTCACAAAGAGTCACGATTACGTCCGGATTAAGCATTAGCAGTGAACTCTAATGCTCAAATACTGAGCTACAACAGACATATGTTAGTTTTCATGCACTATCATGACAAAAAGTGAGAACAGGAAGTGAATGGAAGCACTGACTTAACTGTAAACACAGCTAAAATGCTGTGTGGTGTAGCCCTGCTTACTGCTGCTGCAGCTGCTCACATCAAGCAGTGTCTCTGTAGTTGAACAACATGCCAGCGATTTCTGTAATATTTCTGTTTTCAAAAGAAATAAAAGTTCTTCTATGTAGTATAAATTTGGTAGACGTTGTTTAGCTGTAGCTAGCTAGCAACGCTAGAAGCCATTTCTAACTGTAGGTTAGCTGTATTCCCAAAATAAGGAAGCTAGTTAGTTAGTTAGCTTTCATCAGCTGCTGCCACCAGCCGGCTAACGTGGAGCAGGTTCTGTGACACATTTAGCTACATGATGGCAGTGACTTCTGACATAAACACAAACAAAAAACTTTTATATGTAAAGTCTATTTTACAGACCTCGTTTAAACTGTATTAGCTTATGGTAGGCTAGCAGGCTACAGTCGCTAATTAGCTAGCCTACCATTAGCAGTTTGACGAGCACCAGCTTCGTATGAGCATCAAACTTTAAAGCTAAGTTAGCTCTAACGCTGGCTATGTTAGCGATCTGCCAAACAGCATTATTCTTATAGTTTCATGGCAATTTTTGAAGCAGCACTTCAGAAAACATCCACCTTTCACTGCTCAGTCAAAAACGCGACACCTAGCTGAACATCTGAAAAAGCTGCTTCATGTTAGCCGGGCTAGTTTGGTTAGCAGTAGCTTCTAGCCAGTATAGCTAGCTTAATATAAACAGTCTATAACATTCATGCTACATATAAAAGTTCTTCTTTCTTTTGAAAACATAATATTACCGAAATCGCTGGCATGTTGTACAAAGACACAGAGACTGCTTGATGTGAAGCAGCTGCAGCAGAACTGCAGTAAAAACAACATACAGCATCTCAGCTCTGTTTACAGTTAAATCAGCGCCTCCGTCCACTTCTTACTCTCACTGTCACAACCGTGCAGGAAAACTAAAATACAGCTGTTGTAGCTCCGTGTTTGAGCACTACAGTTCACTACTAAACATTTTGACATCGCGTCTGCAGTAGCTATATGGAGAGGAAGTGAGTTTTACCCTGCTAATGCTTAAACCGGAAGTAATCACGATTTTTTTCAAAAGGGCCCATTAATCATCAAAGTTACATAAAAAAAAGAACACCTTTTTTTTTGTTGCATTTTATAAGGTATGAACTGCTCTGCGTCTGATTCATAACAATTTTGTACGATGTGGAAACAAGTGGAGATTTGAGCATTAATGATAAATCAGCTTCAGTGCATGAAACCAGCCAACCAGCACCTCATTTACATATCATTTACATGAAGCACACACTAATTCATGCAGATGTTTCAGTAGCCAGCCAATAAAACGGCAGTGTTTGGCATGAAAGCTAATGGCCCTGCTCGTGGGTGGAGTTTGATGTCCAGCAGTGAGTGCACTCCTCCCCTGCTGACCAAACTTAATAGTATTAAAATGAAAACAACTGGAAAAAATAAAATGTGAAATAAAACTAAATACTCTCAGTGTTGTTAACATAGTAGAGTGATTGTTTAGTGTAATTAATTCCCTAAAATAAACGCTGTATTATTGCAGTGTATGACTGAAGCTGTGTTTGTGAGTCAGTAGTAGAAACAAAAGCACAGTGTAATGTGTCTTTAAATGGAACATGAAATAGTTGCAGCACTTGTTTATATCAATGTGCATGTAAAGTAAGTACATCCACTTTTGTACTGGACTGTCATGCACACAAATTAGTATTATTGAAATTTTCTATTGTTTTTATTTTTGCAATTACAGATTATGTTGATAATAGTTTTGGTTAATTAGCCACATATCCAGCATTTATGCCCAAATTTACATGCACTCCTACCAGATATGAGTACAGATATGCCAAGATGAACATGATGAATAACAAAACCGTCCATGAATTTGTGTGCACTCATCTTACGGTCAGATGTGACCATAAGCATCTTTAATGAATAAGAACCAAAGTGAGAAAAGTGAAGCAACTGAATATATGGAGGTGATGGAAAGTTAATTAACAGATAATTAGCGGGATTAACACATAAGTGCTAGTAAGTTATCACGTTACTTCTTTATATGAAGAAAAATACTTATTAGTTAATTAGCAATGTAATAAGCAGCAATTAACACACCGATAATGAGTAAGTAAGCCACAAACTAACGACAAACTAACTTATCAACTAACAGTGTACTTAATTACTAATTGATAAGTGCTTAATCAATTACTAAGTAATAGCTAATGTTTAATGAAGAGTTAACTAATAACTAAATAATGGGAAACTAATAGTTGATTATTATATATTTAATGATTGATTAGCAACCCTTAATGTAAAGTGTTAACCACTGTTCTACCGTTAAGGGTACATTTATATTGTTTGTACTTTGATGAAAGAAAAATGGGTAACACTTTCTTTGAAGTGTGTCTACATAACACATTCATATCACCTTACATAAACACTTCATAACATGTTCATGAATGCTTAAATCAACATTCATAAACTAGGTTTTACATGATATTAATATGGACTACAAAGTCATTTTACCGAAAGATGTTTTTCAAAATAAAAGTCTTTATATTTTATTTTGAATAACTTTATTATTTTCAGTGAATTCCTTATTTCTGGACTGCCAGCATAAAAATGACCTGGCTTTATCACTTTGGACAGAAAGTGCTTTGACACTTTTTGCCTAGACTTTCAACTTTTTTTAATTTTTTAAATTTTTTTTCCTCAAGCATTTGTATTTTGCAATATGCTATTCTTTCTCCTTTTTAATCTAATTCTTCTTTAAAATGTACTGTTAATTCAACAGTCTATACATAGCTGTGAAAATGTCATTTAAACTAAGTTTAACTTTCTTGAGGTAAATGCTAACACTGTTATCCCAATTACTTTGGACGTTTTTTATTTAGTGATGTTCTTCCTCACTTACAATTTTGGAGAAGGCACAAGTATAACTGTGCATTAGTTGTCCTGTGTAACTGACACTTTGAGGTTAAATGTGACAGGCACTGATATCCCAAGGAATGGTTCCTTTTTTGGCATTACTTCAAAGTACAATCGAGTGGTGGCTCTTTGACTTTCCTCACTCAGGGTGCTGATAATTTTATAAGAAATGTCCTTTATAAATTTGCCTTGCTTTGCCTTTTTAACACAAAAGTGATGGAAGCCACATTATCCTGACTAAAGTGCATGTTACATGAATGGTTAGACATTGAATGGAATGGATAAGCATTATGGACCTGTCCCACCACCACACAATGTTTGAGACTTTAAGTTGATCGACTGTTCATAGCATATTTATGAGTTATTCACTGTCCATGTAGTAAAGTCACATGTATGACAACATTTATAAGTGATTCAAAGCATTTTAAGGAGCTGTTAATATACCGTATAGTAAAATGACATGCAAAGCAACATTCATAAGTGATTCATAACATTTTTAAGAGTGTATAAATAGTGATAGTGATTTACAATTAAATAAGTATTTTCCCTACCTTTGCAGCAAGACCCAATGACTGTGAAAAGGAGTCAATAAACACCACAAGTAGGAAGGTCCTTTTTTATTGGCAAGACCAATGTTCAGAACAGGCACTTAAACATGCTGCTCAAACTCAAATCAGGAAACTACAAACTCTTCTGAACATGGAACTGCAAAATACAAATGTGTTCGCTAAAATCTTCAGTTCTTTTCTAAAACAAAAATAAAAACACACCACCTCACGTGGCCATTACTTAAAGGGTATTGCCTCCACTTTGTTCTTTTTCTTCTTAGACTGATTTTTTTTTTAAATTCTCTAAAACAAAACAAAACAAAACAAAACAAAAATCTAAAAAAATAAACAAAATGGCACAAGTCACTGAAACTTCTTGAGGAGCATAACAGTATCAATCTGAGTCTGAAGATGTCATGATACTGGGACTGCTGCTGGTTGTCTGTCCTCTTCTGGCTATAAAAAGACCATACAGGAGCAGTCAAATGTGTGGAATTATACACGTACAGGATGAGCCTATTTATGCTGAAAGTGCATGAATGTTATGCTAATGGGCTAGATAGACTGCCATAGCAGAAGTATGATCATATAGCAGTTAAATTAGCTACTTTGCTTATTATCAGTAACTGTAGCCAAGAAACTTTGCTAACTAGCTAGCTAGCAGGCTAACGCTAGCTTACATTAGCTATTAAAATACATCGAGCTAATGTTAACATCACCTAGTTATCTCATGATTATATATCATGATTCAGTTAAGGCCCAAAGATCAATAGACCTTATGCGGCTCTTATTAAGAACATTCTTTTTTTCTAACTTAAATAACTGATACCGATTTAACTTACTGTTTTGTAACCGTGCCAGTCAAGTTGAAGTACTTAGTGGGCCTAAATGAGCATTATTTATGATGCACAGCAGTGCGATGCAAAGTGATACATCAAACAAGCTAGTCCCAAATGCAATGTCCACTTAAAACACTCACTAATGTTTGGCTAGTGACATGGTCTATACCAGGGGTCAGCAACCCAAGTGTCAGGAAGAGCCATTTTGTCCTTTCAACAGAAATCATTTGACCGTCTTGGCTGTAGTATGTCTCAGTATGTGCTAATGTGCTAGTATAGGCTAAAAGTATATAAACAAAAGACTTACTTTGCTCTGCTTTAAGCTTTAGTTCAGTTTGCTCAGCTCATCTCCACCACGAAACTTTCCCCAAAAGTGAAATCATTTCTTGTAAAATGTCTCTCAACATTCGATTTTGTACAAGGCTGAAGTCGCTTCTCATTCGCCAGCTTTTGGTCGCATTTACCCGTTCCACCTTAAATGGCGCCTGAGGTGCCAGAATGTAACTGCTGCAGGATTTAAGGTGGAACGGGACAATTCGAAAAAGAAGCTGGAGAACGAGAAGCTGATTTAAGCATTGCGACTTTTCAGTATTTGACAGTTTCTCGTTGCAGATTAAATATATTGGGAAACCAGCTGGAGTGATTATGAATGCAAATAAGTCCACTCGTATGCAAATTATCGATGTTCATCTTAAATCTTTCCCTTCATTTTTTTGTTAGCTAACTTACTAGCTGGGCAAAACTGTTGACTGTTCTGCTGTGTACAGCAGTCTGCATGCCTGGAGGGTTAAAGTGTGAATTAGCAAATATAGGCTATATTAACTCCAGTGTTTAAGACCGTTTATTGTTGAAACTGTGTTGAACGATCAGCAGTTTTATTTCACTGTAAAGGAGGATTTGATTTTTTTTAATTTTTTTTTTTTACCTACAAATCTAATTCTGATGTGGAGCCTGCAGTAAAAGAGCTGCAAGTTTTCAGTGAAACTCTGCTTTTCTGGACTGTCAGCATAAAATCACCTGGCTTTATCCCTTTGGACAGAATGTGTTTTGACACTTTTTGCCTTTTTTGACTTTTAGACTTTCAACTTAAATCTCAAGCATTTGTATTTTGCAATATGCTATTCTTTCTGCTTTTTACACTAATTATTCAAATGTACTGTTCATTCAACACTCTATACATTATTGTGGAAAATGTTACTTTCTTGGGGTAAATGCTAACACTGTTATCCCAGTTACTTTGCAGGTTTTATTTTTAGTGATGTTCTTCCTCACTTATGGTTTTGGAGAAGGCACAAGTATAACTGTGAATTGGTTATCCTGTGTAACTGAGGTTAAATGTGACAAGAACTGTTATCAGAAGGAATGATTCCTTTTTTGGCATTACTTCAAAGTACAATCGAGTAGTGGCTCTTTGACTTTCCTCACTCAGGGTGCTGATAATTTTGTAAGAAATGTCCTTTATAAATTTGCCTTGCTTTGCCTTTACCACAAAAGTGATGGAAGTCACGTTATCCTCACTAAAGTGCATGTTGCATGAATGGATGGATCTTGAATGGAATGGATAAGCATTATGGACCTGTTCCACCACTATACAAACTTTGAGACTTTAAGTTGATTGACTGTTCATAGCATATTTATGAGTAATTCACTGTCCATATAGTAAAGTGGCATGCGAGGCAACATTCACAAGTGATTCATAGCATTTTAAGGAGCTGTTAATATACCATATAGTAAAGTGACACCCTCAGTGAGGAAAGTCAAAGAGACACCACTCGATTGTACTTTGAGGTAATGCCAAAAAAGCAGTCATTCCTTGTGATAACAGTGCTTGTCACATTTAACCTCAGTTACACAAGATAGCCAATTCACAGTTATACTTGTACCTTCTCCAAAGCCGTAAGTGAGGAAGAACATCACTAAAAATAAAACCTCCAAAGTAATTGGGATAACAGTGTTAGCATTTACCCCAAGAAAGTTTCCACAATTATGTATAGAGTGTTGAATGAACAATACATTTTATACATGAATAATTAGTGTAAAAAGGAGAAAGAATAGCATATTGCAAAATACAAATGCTTGAGAAAAAAAGAAAATTAAAAAAAAAAAGTTGAAAGTCTAGGCAAAAAGTGTCAAAGCACTTTCTGTCCAAAGTGATAAAGCCAGGTCATTTTATGCTGACAGTCCAGAAAAGAGGAGTTTCACTGTAAATAATAAATAAAATGAGGACTTTTATTTTGAAAAACATCTTTCAGTAAAATGACATAGTAGTCCATATTAATATCATGTAAAACATCATTTATGAATGTTGATTTAAGCATTCATGAACATGTTATGAAGTGTTTATGTAAGGTGAGATGAATGTGTTATGTAGACACCCTTCAAAGAAAGTGTTACCACCAAATGCAGATAGAGGCCTTTTTTCTGATTATATGCCTGCATGCTTTGTAAAATAACACACATGGATTCTCAGAAAGAATTCTCAACATTATGTTGAAAACATATAGAAATTAATGGAAATGTCAAACATATTATTTCCTTTTATATTGTATAAAACAATAAATAATACACGATCTTATAATGGGATATAATTAAGAATGTTCTGTTATGTTCACCTGAGATGTTTTATAAACTGTAGAGCCACGATATTAAGCAAATAAAACTGAGTGTCTGATTTTTCATATCTTCAAGATGTTTAATGCAGGTTTAATGTTTCACACCTATTTTAGTACAATAAATACACACTCTAACACAGCTACATGTTTTAGCAAGTGAAAGAAATGTCATGTTCAAATGATAGAACGGAAATCAAAAATCAGCAAAATAGAGATGTGTCTTTTTGGTTTGTTATTGTTTTTGTTTTTGGACTGTGACCATATCTTTAAACATATCTGTTGAAATTCATTTCATTCTTCATTCAACAGTGTTAGAGTTGGGCTTAGGACCAAGTGTAAAAATAAATGTGAATTTAATAGATATTAAAAGTTACTTACAAAGAATCTAAGTGTACTATCCTAATAAAGTGTTAATAATCTGAGACAATTCAGAAGAGAGCCTCTAAATTGAGAGCTCCCGTGCCACTTCTCATCATTCACATCGCTAGGCTCTCTTTTCTTTCATGAGCAGTAGTGAAGTTTGGGGACAAATGTATTTTTTTTTAATGAATGTCTCAAACGTCTGCTATTTGGAGAACTGAAACTTGTTTTGACAGTTGTCAGTATTTGTGGTACTGAAACTGTGCCATTTTAAATTACACAATGACTTTGACTGTGTCTGGATGTGAGTTTCTTTAATGCAGTTCTTTAATGTTTTATGCAAATATTTTCACTCTTCCAGCTTTTATTTTTCATTTTTATCCCAACTGAACAAACATTTCCGAAAACTGTTTATGATCTGAATTCTGTTGTGCATGAAAGTAATGACTGTACTTGTTTATTAACTGAATTGTGGCAGTTTTACAGAGTTGTGGACAAGACTGATAAAAATATTACTGAATGACTTTTTCTATGTCATTTTATCAACCAATGCTTTCTAATATTTTTGTGCAAAATGCTTAAAGATTTTGTAGCTATATAAAAATGCTATTAGACATTGATATTTCCTTAAAGATGTTTATCCAGATTACAATGCTTGTTGTCCATTTCAGCACTGATCTTCTGTTTCTGAAACAGGACTCTGACGATGAGGAGTTTGATTTCACTGCATTATGTTTCTCTGAGAAGATGAAGAGAAGAGCGCTAAAGGAGAAAGTTTTCACCCGAGTGAGATTCTCCCCTGTTTCTGACTACAGAGCAGTTCAGTAAAGCTGTATTACACAACAGAAAAGAAGTCTTACTGAGTTATTATAGTCATGTAGACTCAGTGTTCTATTGATATTGTTAAACTACTTGAATGAATGTGTACAATGTGCAAATAAAAGAGTCAAAACTTATCAATTAACTATTTTTGCTTGTTTTTGTAAATAAATATTTCTTTAATTTCTTCTTATATTTCTGCTTAGGGGTATAACCCACACTATAAATCATACTGTAAAGCATACTTCTTGTTCTAGTCATGATTTCTGGTTCAGAAAAAGTGTTTTTGAAAATAAACTCTTTAAAGAAGTTTTCATTCATTTGCCAATTTTTGATTAATCTTTCACAAAGATTCATTAAACTAATTAATCAACCACACATTTAAGATGAAAGATGTAGAATCACAGACATCTTTATCAAAATAGAGAACAGAACGTTTTTTTATTATTATTCAGTGAGTTCAGGGACTTCAATGCAAGCTGCTTAAGCTATTCTTATAGAAGTGTGTAATAAACCTTTGAGCCTGCCAATGGGCCCTGGCCATGTACTTGGTTAAACAAGTCTTAATGGTCCAAAGTATGTTTGCATCTTCATATGATGGGCTAGTAGAGCATAAGTTAGACTACATATGTGCTTTTATTAACAAATTCACCATAAGAAATAAATGCTTTTATTAGCTCTTATTTGGTTTCCCAAAGAAAGTTAGCTACACATTTACATTGTTTGTACCTTGATGAATGAAAAATGTACCAGTACAGAACCTTTATTTCTAACAGTGTATTAGATGCTCTTGAGTTTGGTTCAGGTTGACTTTGTTGACTTTTTAGGCTGCAGACAGAAACTAGTGATGGAAAAACGAAGCTTTCTGAAGCAGTGAGGCTTTTATTTAAACTGTAATGGAAAAGGTTTTCTCAAAGCTTTAATGCCCAGTGTATATTAATGACACCTGGTGGTTAAAAGCAGGAACAGCAGCTATGAAGATGTTCTAGGATAAAAGTCCAAATCTTTATCCTGTAGTGATTAACATGTGTGTCATTGTGTGTCATTCGTCTCTAAAGTAATAAGGGTAGTTAGTAATATTAACCTGATGCTGGGTTGTTATGTGCTTAAAAAAAAAGGAAATCATCAGCTTAGAGGCTCAAGATACAATACAATGTGTATTAATAGCAAATCTCCTGACAAACTCTTGAACATGTTTAGTGACAGATCTTGAGATAGATCTCTTAGGTGCTTTTTTGGTAACACTTGCTATTGATCCTGTATTCATAATAATTTATAAATGTCTTTAAAAGGCATTAAATAGCATGCATAATAGCTTATCATGCCTGGCATAAGCCTATTTAATTGCTTATAAATAATTAAAATTGCATGCATAACACTTTATAAAACAATACAATATGATGTTATCATGTCAGGTTTCATAAAACATTATAATATCTGCTCATAAGAACACTGTAAACATGAATGTTGTAATGTACAATAACAAGGTTATGTTATATTTTCTGTAAACTACCCAGATCCATCACAAGTTTTTACCTACCTAGCTTTATTGTTATGCATGAGCTTAAGATCAACTATACAAGCTTATGCCAGGTATTATAAGTTGTTATATCTTTTCATGCCTTACAAATGCATTTATAAAGCTTTCCAAATACAGAATTATAATGTAAAAAATATAAATATAATGTCTTTTATGACTGGTTGAATTATCTTACAGTTGCACCGATTTCATACACATTGTCTTCACTCCAGAGTTTCATATTTTATTTTATATATAAATATAAATATATATATATATATATATATATATACACCACTGTACATTCAGTTTTCTTTACACTGTGCATCTCTCTGTAGTGCTGAAACTGAACTATGGTGCTGAAAAACAGAGGCTGCTCTGGAGAACAAAAACAAAATTGATAATAATTTAAACTTATATCTGTCTAACAAACTATTTTTCTCTACTAAAATTAAAATGATTTCTTTCATTCTCTGTTGCTGTTTGTCTCTCTGATTGGTCGAGTATCAGAGTGACCACAATCTAAATTTTAACTTTACATGAATATTTTTTTTCTGAACACACTGGTGTTACTTTAGCAAAATGGAGTTAGCAATGAAGAAGATCAGCAGAGTGAGCAGAGAGAACTGTGATTGCTGGGCTGGACAAAAGACAGGAATGGGGCCCCCTGAAATGTTTTACATTTTTGACAGAACTGCTTACACTGCAGAAAACGATATCTTGGCAAGCAAAATAATTTTAAAGCAAGTCTTAAAGTCTAATATTTTCATTTAGCCATTGTTGTGAAAAAAATGACAAGATTTTGTATATTTCTAGTCAGTTTTACATGAAATTATCTCATTATCTTGATGAATCATTTTTGCTTGTTTGAAGAAATACGCATGAAACAACAAAGTTTTCAATAGAGTAAAATAATTTTGTACAGAGTAGAAGCAAAATAAGGAGCATTAAGTATTACCATTTCCAGGAAGTAATCAGTAAGATTTCCCTGTTACAATCTGATAGAAGTAATTAGTAACTGGTAAAAATTACTTTTTTAATTCCTGATCCCAACACTGGAGCTATCTATACTAACATTAATGTTAGCTTTGTGTACTGTTGAGTCTGTGCAGCACTCTGTTCTGAATGAAAAAATAAAGTCAGCTTTGGGTGTCGAGCCACAAACCTTTTGCTTTCTTCTTTATTCTGAGCTATTTTTGCATTTCTCTGCTGTACTTCTCTGACTTCTACACTACCAAGAAAATCACAACAAAAAACCTCCTCACCATGATGTAGACAATCACTTAATTACATTTACATACTAGTCTGTCTTAATGCAGTTGTGTCATTATGTAATAATATGGAATAATTCATTATTACCATGACTGGGGGCAGGGGGCGGGGGTCATGGTCATAATGCATTGATGCATTGAAATGACTGACAATGCTATGTATTCAACTTATATATATATTTGGAATAAGTTATTTAACGCCAACAAATACAATATATCTAATTTGTATTTTCACTGAGCCCTTGGCTCATAGGGGACGTAGTTGACTGTCTATCTTTGCCTAAGACTGTCCCTGAGTGACAGCACCACACTGAGCAGAGTGACCTGCCAATAATAAGGATGAGAGGATATTTTTTTCATGTAAAGCTTGTGTTAAAAGTAAAAGATCAATGTTTGTGGATTCATTTTCCAATATAACACTCACCCTGAAGGAAACTCTGTTCTTTCAGTCCACCCCAGAAAAAGTGGTTTAAGAAAAGTGCTGCTCTGCAGTCCAGAAGGAGAAAATAACAGCAGTTCTGTCCTCCACCACAAGGGGGCACTTAATCTCCACAACCTTCAACCGATAAGCACATGCCTGGAGCAAACATGAGGAGCTCAACTATAAAAAGTTAGAAGAACATGTAAAGCACTAACACACAAACACACAATTAAACACATATATTTCTCATGTATCTGTAGCAATACAACAAAAGGTTTGCATTAATAAAAATGTATGATTTGATGCCATTAACCAGCTAGTTTTTCTTCTTCCTAATGTGGAGATGAATCTGTCAGTGCTGAGAGCTCATAAGCTCCAACTTCAGATGCAGATAATACAGGTTTGTTATGTTGCAGGTTAAATAGCGTTTTAGAGGTAGTATGACACATATTTCAATACAGCTCTGCACATTATAAAACAACAGACTTTTCCTTCAGTCACTGCAGACAGCAAGACAGAAACTGAAAAGCTGTGAAGGCTTCAGTTTGATTAAGTGTTTACAGGAGCAGTAAAAGCTTTTCTCCTGTTATGATCAATTATGATTTGATCTATTAGGATCTTTCTGTTGGTCTCTTTGCTTCTGTTGAACTCACTCACACAGCAGGGGCTGGTCCTGTCTTTTTGTGGCAGCCTCCGGCGCAGCCCCTCATTTGCATGAGAGATTACTAAGAAAGAAAGGTGAGGGCTCCAGTGAAAGGTTTTAGGCACAGCTACAGCTGACAGTGTGGTTTAACTGCTGGTAGGAGGACTTAAAGCTCTTGTTACTTACAAGAACCAGGAACCAATGTTGATTATTAATTAGATAACTAGCTAACAAACCTTGCTTTTGTTCTGATCTATTATGAGGCGTCAGAGAAATACAAAAAATAATTTCCCGCTTTTTTAATGACATTTTTCTTGCATAAACTCTCAAACACTCCACCAAATTATAAGGGGTTGACTTAAAGGTGTTGCTTGGTGACTTTTTCACAGCTATGGTGTAAGGAAGGTTCCTATTGGTTGGCCCACCTCTATTGTGAAGGTGGGGCTGCTACCCAGCTTCAAACTGTGAATGCTGAAGGGCTGGATGATGGTGACAGTGAGTCAACTGTGACTGGACAGGGCCTTGAGATTTGGGTTTGGCAGCAGGGCCATTGCTTTAGGCACCTATTCTGATCAACTGGAATTAAGGATAGGTGTGTGTTGTGGGCTTGCACTTCATGTTACAATGGGGTTCTACACTTCACCAAGCCTGGGAAAGAAGAAAATTCCTCTCACAGGTGACAGACACGTTTAGGGATGAAGAAGATCTGAACAGCAGTTTACTCTGCCTTGGACATCTACAGAGGGTGAGCAATCAACTAGAGCCAGAGTGAGGCAGCCTGCCTTAAATGTGTATTTGTTCACAATGAACAAATCACAGTGTATTTGTTCACAGACAGAACAAGCCATGCTTGGAAGCCAAGAGGGACTATGTGGTGTTTAGCTGTGATGGTTGACCTCTACCGGGTCAAGGTGATCATATACAGACTGTGTGGAAAGGGCTATGATGAGATGAAACACCAGTTATGCTGGTCCCTCATGGATGGTGTTTTGGACTCTTCTGGACTGGATTTATGGGATTGCTTTGTGGATCACTGGGATGGATCACACTAAGAAGCTGGAAACTGTAAAGATGGAGTCTAGTCCATTATGCAACTGGGGAAATTAGATTTTGGTGTTAAGGGCTGTTCAGAGTAGATGTTATGATTTATTAGTCCTGTATTGATAAAATACAGTTTCCCTCAGGAGTTCTCAGCTTCTGTGTTCTACTTTTTGATTAGTCTGGAAAATCATCACAGTAGCTGTCAAATATTACTCATCATGATGGACACATATGCCAAAAACAATTCTGTGCCTCAGACAAACATATTTACCATATACAGTGGTGTCCAGAAGACTGAGCTCAGGTTGCAGTGTTGCTCATTATGTTTTAGATTTTAAAACAAAGAAATGTGACATGAAGATGAAATATTCAATATTAGGTCACTGTGTAAACAGAAGCAGATTATGACATCAACCATGTTTAGTAGAATGGTTAGATTTTTTAAAAAATTCAAATATTGATTTGAAAAATAAAATCGCTAAATATCCTACTGACTGCAGAGTGAAGAAAAAGAGAGAAAACCCCTGTTGCTTTGAAGATATTTTAATGTGTTATTTGTTTGTCCAGTTTCTGTAGCTGCACTCTGTGTCTAAAGAAAGCTGCTACGTGTCCTGTGACAGATAGAGCTGAGCTTCCTGTGGAAACTTTGATGGTGAGAGGGGCTGTTTTTCTGAGAAACCTGGTCAGGGGTGGTCAAAGCGATCTGCAGAGATAAAGCAGTGAAACTTCAGCAGTGCAGTAGGTGAAGGAGTGAGACGTAGAGGACAACAAAAAGCTGTGAAAACCACCAACAGCCTAAACAGCACCTACAAGCAGAGGCGTCCACTGACACGTCAAAGACTGAGTTTCACAAACACACAAACAAGCACAAACATTTACGCTACCTTTCCAAAGTTTGGAACCACTTGTAAAAATCATTCTTATTTTATATTAATTAATAACTGAATCAATAAAACAATACTGATATAATAATTATAAAGTAGGCACATTAAGACATCCTTCATGTTCATTTTATGACCATGACTTTGTTTCTACTGCTTTCTCATTTTAGAATCACCTACCATCTAACACATATAACAGTTATTGTTTTTTTTTTTTTGTACACTTATCTTTAAGAAATTGGTCTTATTAAACAAATTTTGAAGAAAGGGTCCTTTTCTATTGCACAAAACACTTGAACCATTGGCACTTTTCAATTTTTTGGCCATCAGTCCAGTACTGAAGATTGGCCATCAGTCCAGTACTGAAGATTCCAGTTTTATGGTTTTTGGTACTCAAGATTAGAACCAATAGGACCTATTAGCACTCAGCATTGTTCTCATCTGTCTTTGGTAACACTTGAAGCTGAAGTCAACTCTTCTAGGTAAAGATAAAGTCACTAAGCACCATAACATCACCAATAAGTACACTAGAATGTGAACTAGAAGATTAACAATTGACTGCCATTTTTTTTAGAATTTTTTACTTTTTAAAGAATCCACTAAGTTACTCAGCAAAGAAAATATCAACTTTTTTTCATTGTACAGACGAATCTGTGTAAGCGAGAAAGAAAGGAAGTGGGGGACGTCTAAAGGAGAGAGAGGACGATATCATTGGTAATTGTCACACAGAGATGAAAGAGGAGCCTCAGTGAGGACAGGAGCAAACTCCGCCCACCACATCCAACATTTACATGCATCATCACTGAGATATTGTGAAACAGAGTCAGTGAACACTACTTTAAAGCCTGGATTCATCATGTTTACTTTATTTGCATGTTTGCACAGCTTACAGCTCACAGAACAACATTTGGCAAGTAAAGACAAAGTGTAATAGAATGAAAAACTCTTGTTTTAAGAGAAAATGGTAAACACTACCATTTAAAAACTCATTTATTCCTCTTTTAATAAGAAGCTTGATTATGAGGTATGACTCATCTGGCTCTGAGCACTGCAGTTCAAAACTTGACGTGATCTTAAAGGTTAAGATGTCAGATTTGCATCTGTAAGAGTCACTGTTACCTCTGGTTTCATCTCTATTGCTTTAACTGTACTATTAACTACACTTTTATAACTTTGGAATAATTATGCCAATTTGCATTATAGTCCATGTAGTTATAATAATAATAATAACCCTTAGTTTGTAATAAGCCTGGGATTTGAAGAGTTAAGCTCACCTGACCAAGTATAGTCCGGTAAACAGAACAGGAGTCTGTTCAGGGTCATAATGTATGTACATTTATATCTAACTGAAGCTTCTCACTTCAGAGTAGACACTGTCTTGAGGCCGTCCTCTCTTCTTTTTCTTCTTCTTCTTCTTCTTCTTCCCTTTTTTAGTGTTCTTCTCAGAGAAGTGCAAAGCCGCATAATTCAGCTCCACAGTGTCTTGGTCCTGCTGTGAAATGAACATTTTATAGATACTTTTTAAGATTCTTTTATTTGCTCATCTTTTGATCAAGGTTAACCAATTAATGTAGAGCTGGTTTTCTGTAGCCAGGCACATACAGAGATATACCCCAGAGGGAGGTTGAATCCCTGTCCCTTTGGCCTCAGAGTGTAAATGTGCCCTATTGGTCTGCATGTATAATAATAATAATAATAATAATAATAATAATAATAATAATAATAATAAGAGATCCCTCCAGATCTGTTTCAGTGAGACTCAGCTCAGCGTCGCCCCAGGAATAGAGTTTGTGGATTAGCTCAGGCTCCACAAGCTTCACTGCTCTTGAGCGCCCTCTCTGGTGCAATGCTGACCCGTTCTAGCTTTTAGTTCAGTAACTCTGACCTGACACCAGTAATATCTGTAAAACATCACTTTGCATAATGCTGTCATTTTTAACAATAGCCAGTGAAACAGCAGGAAGGGGTTATTAATTTGATAAAGAAGTTTTTCTTATTGTTAAATAATTGGGATTTATGACTCTGTAGAGGTCTTAAACAGAGTTGTAGCTCTGAAGCTTATTGCAATTGCGTAGCATAGTTGGTGATATTACAGTGTTGTACTTTGGAGCTTGTTATTCAAATTTCAGTTTGGACAGTAACATTAGTCATTTTTTAATACAAAAAAACCCTCTTAATACTCTTAATACTGTATTTGTATTTTTTCTCTGAAATATAATCAAACTTGCTCTTTGGTTGCAATATGCTATAATATTTTTATATTAATATGCTGTACAAGTTTTAATTCAGAATAATTTAGTCCTTTTTCCTTGAGCCTGGGCCCCCAAACATCCAGTTAAGTTGCTACTCAGAGTCTTCTCTGAATGCAACAAACTGCAGGCCCACTTTACTTTTTCATTATTGTAACACACTCTGCTGGTACTATAGTTTGACATTGCTTAAGTAATGGTGCTGTGTTCCTGTACTTAAAGGGGAACAGTCATGTTTGGTTGTTTTAGTGTGGGGAGGTGCTGCACTAAGCTTTTACTGAATTACATTTTCACAACAGAGAACATTTTTCTCACTTCTACTGTGTTTTGCAGAGGTTATGATCATATTGCTTTTATGATAGAAAAGATTATCCTTGAGTAATCAGACTCCCTAGTCTGAATTACACAGAGCATGATCAACATGTACCCAGTATCATTTTATTTCAATTAAAAATAAATAAATAAATCAATAAAAAGAATGTACTGATAATTTTATTTCTTAAAGAATGTACTTTTGTAGATACTTTATTCTTTCTCTCAAGTATGTCTTTGGCTCTATATTTCCAGTTTCAATTGATTACGATTTTGATGCAGTACTCAGACTTTCACTAGTATAGTTGAAACTGTGTAGTTTAATATGGTGAAGTTTTTAGTAAAGTATATTTTCTCTGTACTTTTATTTATTTATTTATTTATTTTTTTTGGCATATGTCTTCATTTGATGGGTTTTATTTCAAAACACATTATGGATCACTTTCAAGAATTTTCTTTTTTTTCATGATATATGTTGTTGGCAGATTAATATCATCTTTTTAGAGAAATAAAATATTTTCCATGATACATCGCCCATTATTATATTTAAGAGCTTATATCTAAATTGGTTACAAATGGTTGTATAACATTTTAAAATTAAAATCTCTGTATTTTAAGATAAACATTCTTCTGAACACCAAACAGTCTGATTGCAAACTGGATCACTTAACAGATCCGTCACATAGTCAGTCACATGAGCTCCACAAAGCCAGAGAGAACTTTATATCATTAGTCTTCATCTTCTTTGACCTGTCGACCAACTTTTACAGATAACATAACATCTATATCCAGATCTTGCTGATTCCTGCATCTGGCTATGACAGGACTGGCGGGTAGCATTTCATATAAACAGACCCCTGTAAACGGCACCTTACTCATTATGTAATGGTTTGTGAGATAACATTTATGCATTTTACTTATACATTAATAAATTTTAGCTTTTTAATAATATTTTTTTTACCTGTTTGTTTCTTAAGCTTTTGTCAGGAATGTACAATTAATGTAAACACAATTCAATAAACATATTATACTTCATTTCTTTAGTAATGATAATAAGTTTTGCGATATTTGTTTATAAATACATTATAAAGTAAAGTTGCAACTTCAAAATTAGTGTAATTAAAAATGAATAATATATATTCACTGATTAATAATGATCCACCAAGCATTAAGTAAATTTCATGCAGAAAAACATATCAAGATATTGAAAGACAGTTTAATTATTTAAACCAGGATGTATGCAATTATTAATTATTTATTCATAATAAAGTAAATCTTTAATATTTCAAGTTATATAGTTTATCATTTTTGATTAGAAAATAACTAAATGATTATTATGTATCTGGTGTTTATTTCACTTTGGTTTCCAATATTAGCTTCTTTTGTAAGTTCCTGTGGATAAAATCATGTCCCAAGTAAATAAATATGATGTTTTTCCATTTCCAAAATCTGAAAGTTAGTGTTTTTGCAGAATGTTTGGTCAGTTACCCTTTCATTTCCATAGAATATATGTTTGGTATAATTTCCCAAGAAATAATGATGGCGTACCTGCCGCTGTAGATCATCTGCCCCTGAGAGATCATGTGTGACAGGGTGAGGTTTACTGCCTTGAAATTCACAGAGAAACAGAACATTAGAATCACTGAAAAAAAGAGGAAAAATACTAAATATTTGGATTCCTCAATTAACTTACCTTGACAGTGTTCACAGATTTTCCATTTCATACAGAAGCAGCACAGTGTGACGTTCCAGACAGCACACAAACCCCGAGCCAGACCCATCACAACAAGAGCTGAATGATGAGAATTGGAATGATCTAGAAAATAGAGATCAGACCTTAATTTCATATAGTTATAATAGCTTCAGCTGTTGTTTAAGCTTTATTTGTGTTATATAGTGTGAATGGGTGCAATGGAGAAATACAAAGACACCAGCTTTACCAAAAAGTGTAAAGCACATACATCACTGTACAAAAGTCAGAGACCACATATCATTTATACCAGGAGAAGAAAAGCAGAAAACATATATTCAATGGAAAAGAAAACAGAAGTCTCTTCATTATGCAAGTGAAAATTTTAACCCTAACTTTTTTATATATATCTAATGAAAAATGAATGACCTGTATGACTGGAAATTGAGTGAAGGATGGTCTTTGACTTTTGCACTGCAATGTATAATTTCAATTCAGTTCATTTGAATTCAGTATGATACTACATTGTGCAAGAATCCACTAATTTCTAAAAAATTAAAAATAGCACAGCCGTATTCACAGTTTTAACTATGTTTATTCCAACTAGCACCTACCTATTTCCACAGCAGACCCATTACCAAAAATGATCTTCCCACAAGCAGCCACAGCACAATAGTAAGTTCCAGTATGGTGGTGGTCAAGGATGTTCTTGGAGAAGAAGAGCTGTGTGTAGAAGAGCTGATCTCACACTGACGGCTACTGCTGTTCTGATGAGTGTAAATGATTTCAGGAAAGGATTGTCCTGCAGCAGCTCTGAACCAGAGCACTCGGAGTTCTGCTGCTCTGATCTCAGAGAGGACCGTGCACTGCATAGTGACCGACTCTCCTGGAGAAACTGAGCCCCGTACTGGAGGATGGAGCATTGATATGTTTAACTGAGGATGATCTGGTCAGTGTAACACAGAAGTTTTTAGACAACATCCACTGTGCATATGAAGTCACAAAGGTCTACCAGCCTAATATAGTATAACCGATGGTTATTCACAAATGCCAGGACTTGCTAGCAGGTCCAAACTTTTATTAAACACTTCTATAACTTTATAGTTGTATAAAATAATATATATTGTAATATTATATACAATATAAATAACAATATGAATAAAGTTACCTGTAATAGCTAAGAATGTTCCAGTGGAAAACTTGATCATCTTCATCACAGATATCCCGCAGTAGTACATCGCTTCATCATCTTTTGTGGGGTGTGGTATAGTCAGACTAACGCTGTTCTCCACTCTCTCCAGTTTGAAGCTTGAGTTTTTGAAATGTGAGGAAAATACTGCTTCCATAAATGCCCCCTTGATGCCCACCTCCTGAGGCATTTGTCCCAGTGGCTGTTTGTACCAAAACACGTCTTCAGTACTCTGACGGTCAGCCAGTGTGCACTGAAGGGTAACGGCTTCACCAGGCTTAGCAGAGACAAACGACTGTTTATGGTAAATATCCAGCATTTCTGCAGCATCTATAAAATAATTATTGAACAGTCAGTTTTAATCAAAACTATTAGTGATTGATAAATGTAATTTAACATAATATTAAAAATACCAATAAAACTTACATATTTCATGAAAAGACATCCTCATGACTGAAATGACTGATACTTTGAGTAACATGTTTGAAAGGAAGTGATTGACAGACCAGGCTGGTTTTGCCTGATGAGCTTACAACATTCTCACCTCATTGGCTGACGCAGGTAATGGCTAACAGAAAATGTCTTTTTCCTTCACTTCTTTTGTTATCTAGTTTGACCACCAAAAGCCCCCCTGGCTTCCTTTTTAATCTTGCTGTTTATCACTGGTAGAGAAAGTGCAGAGATTCAGGTTAAAGGTTAAAGTTGTGAAAAAGTGTCATTATTTAAAGAAAACAACTTCCCTGGACAATCAGTAGAGCAACAGCAGGAATGGTGTTCATTTTAACCAGTGAAAATGCTTTTTTGTATTTTCCATTCCAATCTTGGATTAGCTTAAATTCTACTTCATAAAGCTCTAACAGGAACCAGGACTCCTCAAAATTCAGTGTATAGTAGCTGCACTGGGCTGTGTGTGACTCTTGACCAGTGAGAAGAATAATACCTTCCTTAATCTAATATTGGGGTGGTTGGTAAACTGACTAAGCCTCATTTACAATTTGGTCCTGTAAGACATAAAATAAAATAATACAACTATATTGTAAACAAAAACAAAGAACTACTTTAATAAAACTACTACTTTAAAGATTAAAAATAAGTTTAAAATAAACAAACATATGTACAAAATGCAAATAAAACAAACAAAACCAATAGAACAGATAGAACCTAAAAAAGACATACATTTGATAAAATTAAGAGAAACACACACAGAGCTCTCATGTATTAAAAGTATTTTGAATTGACTGAACAGTGAAAGATGTTGTAGTTTAGCACTCAACTGCATGAAAATGCTTTCTGCCCAAATTCTCTGAATGGTACATTCAGAACATGTCAGTCATTCTGTCTAATGCATTTTCTATTTATTCTGACTAAGAAAGGATGAAATGTGGAGTAGTAACTTTTTCAAAAGAGCTTTGTAAACACAACCCCATTTCCAAAAAAAGCTGGGATGCTGTACAAAATGTAAATGAAAACAAAATGCAATGATGTGCAAATCTTTTAACCCTATATTTATTTGAAAATATTACAAAGACAAAAGCTGGGACGGGGGCAAGAAAAGAATGGTAAAGTTGTGTAATGCAAAAACAAACAAAAAAACAAAAAACAAACACCTCAAGGTTAATTGGCCACAGGTCAGTAAGATCACTGGGTAGAAAAAGAACATGTCAGAGAGGCTGAGTCTTTCAGAAGGTAAAATGGGGAGGGTCGCCGGAATTCGTGGTTCAGTACCTGCCTGATTTTTTGTAATTCTAGAGATCACACTAAACAGTACTCTAGGATTATATTTATTGTTCTCGATCAGCGAGGCCAGATATGCTGAGCGAGCTTTAGTGAGAGCATTCCTATACTCTATAAGGCTGTCCTTCCAGGCCAAGTGGAACACTTCCAGCTTGGTTGATCGCCATTTCCGCTCTAGTTTCCGTACTGTTTGTTTTCAGGTACGGGTTTTATCATCGTACCATGGGGCGAGCTTTTTCTGTCTTATCCTTTTGATTTTTAGTGGTGCCACGTTTTCTAAAGTAGATCGAAAGGTATTTTCTAAATAGTCGGTTAATACATCTAGCTCCATTGGGTCTGATGGAGTGGAGACTAGGGTTGTTAGTACTGGGAGGTTTTCTATGAATTGTAGGGCGGTAAATGGTTTTATTGAGCGCTTTGCAGAATAGCGAGGGGACGTACATGTATTATGGCTAAGACGTAGCTCGTAAGAGATTAGGTAATGGTCGGAGATTACTGAGGTTTGCGGTAGGATATTAAGCCTGTCTTTGTTAAGTCCGAGTGTCAGAACTAGATCTAAAGTGTGACTACAGTAGTGTGTAGGCCCTGTTACATTTTGGGTAATACCAACAGAGTCTAGGATTGAAGTAAACGCCTTTTTTAGTGGGTCATCTGCCTTCTCAAAATGAACATTAAAATCTCCTACAATCATTACCTTATCATTGCACACAGCTAGGTTTGCAGCGAAATCACTAAATTCTTTTAGAAATTCTGAGTAGGGTCCTGGTGGTCTATAAATGTTAAATAATGAAAATGCGTTCTTTTTTGTGGCCGGATTAGTAACGTTGATGGAGAGAACCTCAAAAGAAGTGAAGGTGTCACATTGTTTCTGACTGATATCTAGGGTATTCTGGTAGATTACACATAATCCACCTCCTTTGCCTGATAATCTTGGGCTGTGTACATAATTATAACCTATAGGGGTGGCCTCATTTAGTGCTGAATATTCATCCTGTCTAACCCATGTTTCAGTAAGACAGAAAACGTCAAATTTATGATCACTTATAATTTCATTTAAGATTACTGCTTTTGAGTTTAGTGATCTTATATTGAGTAACCCAATGCACTGTATTAGATCATGTCTAATGGCTTCAGCAATGAAGGAGCTGCACTTATATAGATTACATCACCATAACCCAGTACAATAAAAATGATTGCTTGAACAACCTTCTTTCTACTTTCAGAAGAAAAAAAATATTCTATTTCTATACAAGAATCCCAGCCTAATTCTAAGTTTTAATTGATTTACTCATCAGTGTGTGTCCTAAAAGATCCTATACAAATTCCCAAATAACTGTAATTTGAAACACTGTCAACAACTGTACCATTCAAAGGTATTCACATGCACATTAGTAAAGCTATTGACTCCATGAGATCTGGAAAACAATATTAAAGATTAAAGTTAAGTTTGTGGTTAAGTAATATTTTGCCTTGGGATTTGATGTGTGTGTGTTTTTCGGCCTAACGAGGTTCTTTGGATGAAAATGAGGTTCTTTTGAATGAAACATTCTTCTTTCCACCTAACATTAAGATCCTGAAAGACCACAGAAATATCTTTATATCATTTTCATTTGCCTCCAAAAAATTAGAATGTGGAGTTGAATTAAGACTAGTTGCTAGGTCAGTATTGCTTTTATTATTAGTAATAATTGATCTGAATGTATTATTATTATTATTATTATTATTATTATTATTATTATTGTAGAAAATGAACTACATGTGAAATGTTCCCTTTCAATATATTCTTGGTCCTGGCTGGGTCTGTTTTGGGTCAAGCTTTCTAGTGAAAAATAGGCGGGTCCTCCTGTTTCTGTAAGTTAGTGCTCCATGCCACCAACAGCCAGCAGAGGGCGGAAGCAGCTTTCTGAGAGGAATAGAGCCAGTGGCCATGGGAACTCCAATTCCCAGACTTATCTGGGTTCATCAGGCCAACTAGGCTCACCTGCTGAGGGCTGTATTAAAGACAGTGACAAATGACACTCAGCGTCACACCTTTGTAGAGGGGTGACTGGTAGAAAAGAAAGAAAAGAAAAGAAAAGAAAAGAAAAGAAAATTTTTGCTTTAAACAAAGAAAAGAGAATCATAAGAAAATAAAACACAAAGTAGCTCCAAAGGAAACAAAAGAAAAAGCTAAAAGAAAGGAAGACTTTTGTGTTCCTTTATTTGTTTCCTTTGTGTGAGACTATCTTCTTTTTTTGAGCACGCTGCTCTGACATTCTTTTTGTTACAATTTTCCCACATTTTTTCCCACAATTCATCCTGTAAGCTGCTCTACAGCCCTCAGACTGGGCCCCTGTGGTGCAGTGGTAACTTGCAGATCAGTACATCCCCAGTTCAAATCCCACCCAGGGGTGATTGTTAAAACCAGTCTCACTAACTTTCACACACAAATATTCCTTATTATCCAAAAGATCTCTGCATTTGGGTCTAACCACCCCTCCCCAGCCGTCCTGTGACAGTTTTATTTGGGTATGGAAATGTCCTTTTTCACGGGGGTATAAATATAAGGTGAAACAGCTGTCAAATGCCATACACGTTGAGGAGGATGTTTAGCAAGGCTAAAATTTCTCCAGAGTTCATGTTTTCACCTTTGCAGAAGATGGTAGCATTTTGGGGTCACTAAGTCTTCAAAACTACAAGAGGTGATCTCCATCTTAACCAAAGGTACTAATAATTACTGAGTGGACTGTTTCTTATAATTAGACTTGAATCATTCTAAACAAGGAAGCCAGAAGGGGAGGAGGGCCTTGTGACATTCGCCAGCGAAAGAGATTCATCTCTTGAGCTCAGCATGCAAATGCAGAAGGTTCCTTTCTAAGTTACTTCAAATAAGCAAAGCATCTTATGATGATGATTTTATCTCTCTGCATAATATGTAAGTTATGAATTCTTTTCAAAAGTGTCTGATATTAAAATGCAATTAGATTCTTATATAACTTCTGTTGCTGAAATGTCACCCATTTTTTTTTTATTGCTTATAATTGATTTCATGTCATTTTGTAGGTCTTGTTGAAGCTGTGGGTCTTAATGAGAGATCGTTTGTCTCAGTTAAGGCTGGAGAAAGTGCTACTCTGTCTTGCAAAGTTGAAAAGTCTGATAGAAACGTTAAGGTTTGGTACAAACAACAGCCGTGGCAGAAACCTAAAGAAGTAGTAACAAAGTTAGACAACAGACCTCCCATTTTAAATAATTCAACATTCAGTGTAAATGGAGATTTTTCTCTGACAATTAAATCAGTCTCCAAAGATGATAAAGGAATGTACTTCTGTGGACACAGTGATGGAAAAATATTTACATTTTCTAATCTCATAGTTTTAGCTGTGACAGGTAATCACATTACTGTTTTAACATATTAACTCATTCAAAACTTTTCACAATTTAGTTTTACAAAGTTAGAATCATATTAGATTGTATATATTGCATTTAGAATTAGCTTTTTGGTTAATGTCTTACATAATAAATGATTAATATCATCATTATCATGTTTAATCATGAGACAGTGCAGCTGTAAACAAGATGTCTTTATTAAATTGAACAGATCATCTTCAGTTAAACTTGTCGGTGGTCCAAACTCCAGTATCAGGTACAGTTTCTCCAGGACAGTCAGTGACTCTGCAGTGCACGGTCCTCTCTGACACTGAAGCAGAAGATCTCCGAGTGCTCTGGTTCAGAGCTGCTGCAGGATAATCCTTTCCTGAAATCATTTACACTCATCAGAACAGCAGCAGCCGTCAGTGTGAGATCAGCTCTTCTACACACAGCTCTCAGTACAAGTTACCTAAGAACATCCTCAACCAGCACCACACTGGAACTTACTACTGCGCTCTGGCTGTTGGGAATGGAGCATCAGTAGAGCTGAGTAAGCAATATTTAAGAAGTTTAAAGTTATTGGTCATTGATCATTTGTGTGATTGACATGAAATAAGTGACAATATTCTTTAGCTATAATGACTGAATAAATTATGGCATCATTTAACAATCTTTAAGAACCTGAGAAAATTACACTAAAAACAGCTAAAGTACTGACAAGTATTTAATAATGCCCTAGTGCCTTAGAACTGTTGTTTAAATGTATTCATAACACATATGGTCTTCTGTGAAATAGTTATTAATAATATATTATTTTGAGTGCTCCTCTTTTAGATGAAGTAAACACTCAACATTCTCTTAGTAACACTATTAACAATATATCAGTGATGTAGCAGCAGTGAATACATTCAGCAGATTATCAACAGATTTAATTAACTGTGTGAATAAAATTAGTTTATAATCTGCTGAATTCAGTTGGTTTTCACTTTATTTGGAGTCCAAATTCACATCTGTAGATGTTTAACCTGAGAGGTCAGTGAACATGTAACAGGTCTAATACTGACCATCTCAATATCCTCCACAAGCTGTTAAAGACACATCTTAACTGGAGCTGAACTGAATTAACTGGAATGCATTTGGTTAAGGTTAAGGTTAGGATTAGGGCCAGAGTGAGGGTTAGGATTAGGTTTTGGGTAAGGGTTAAGGTTAGGGTTAGGATTAGGGCCAGAGTGAGGGTTAGGATTAGGTTTTGGGTTGAGGTTAAGGTTAGGATTAGGGCAGGGTGAGGGTTAGGATTAGGTTTTGGGTTGAGGTTAAGGTTAGGATTAGGGCAGGGTGAGGGTTAGGATTAGGTTTTGGGTTGAGGTTAAGGTTAGGATTAGGGCCAGGGTGAGGGTTAAGTTGTGGGTAAGGTTAGGTTTTGCGTAATAGAAGTAACATATTAACAATACATCTACTTAATGTAAGTAATGTATCAACAGAACATCTACAAGATATTTACTTCAGTGTATTCAGATGCTTCACTACTGTTATTTCACTGATATGTTGTTGATGTGTTACTGATAATCTGTTAAGAGTTTATTAATCAACCACAAAGTACCACTCAGAAAGAAGTGTTGCCTAGTTATTAACTGTTTGTTGACTATGGAATTAAACACTAATTGTTTGTAATTCTTCAGTTATAAGCATATTTGTAATGTCTTTGTGACGCCTTAATTAAACAACATAAATGCGTAAAATTTATCTGAATCCTAAATGAACAAATGCTGTAGTAAATGGTGACATTTGTTTGCATGTCACAAACAACTGATGACTACTTTCACAGTGATTAGTAGATGATTGTATTTGAACGTTAAAAAAAGAAGTTCTTTATGTAGCAGAATTTAACAGTCAAATCTGCTAAAGAAGGCATTCATCAGCTTTCAATGGCAAATAACATTGTTTATATTAGCTTGTTGAGTAGAAATGGCCTAAATCCATGTGCATAATCTGTATGATGGTTAAAGGAGGAGTTTATGAAAGTTTGTGAATTACATAAAGATAGTGTGCAAATTATAAAATACATTTAAACGATTTTAATTATTGAATTTCCAAGATCTAAAACAAGAGGAATATAATTATAATAACCACTGGCCTTGATTAAGAAGGATATTGATATTTCAAGTATGTTTGTAACTGAAAGATCACAATTAAATGATATTTTACTCATTTGTCAACAGTTAATTATTCATTTACGAAACACTACATTAACACAAATAACTTTTATAACACATTTCTAAGCATGCTTACAAATATGTTTCTATTTACTAGGTATTATTAATTGGTTGCTTATAGTTAATTAATTGTTAAGAAGCCTTAAAAATTGTTAAGAGATCTTAAAAATAAGTTCATTTGGGCAGTAAGTGTTCATTTGCTCAAAAAACAATGATTTTAGAATTAGTACAAACAATAATAATAGAGTAATTAGAGACTTTTATTGTAGTAATATTTACATTTGTTATAATTCTAATTTGTGCAAGGGGTTTTGCAATTTTTAATATTATTATTGCTAGAACCTTATGTGAGGGTGTGAGGTAACCTGGATTTATTTGAAGTCTACAGACCAGGGCAAGAGAGAGAAACGCTCGCACCAAGGATGCTTCAGAAAAGGGAATTTATTGGCTAAATATCAAACTACTTTTGGACTACATTCAATGATAAACAATAGAAAATAAAACAAGAAAACAAAACAAAACAAAGTGATAGTAATGAAAGACAAAATAGCTCAAGTAAGCTAAGAGTGATTCACGGCTAAATGGTATAAGGCAGTGTGGTTTGGGGAGTCGCTTGGGAGAGCCTCTAGGGAATTAAGATAAGATAAGATAAGATAAGATAATCCTTTATTAATCCCACAACGGGGAAAATTGCGGTGTTACAGCAGCACAGAAGACAGAGCAGCAGGAAATATACAAACAATATATAAAATAGAATAAACAATAAAAGTATAAAGATATATATGTATATGTACAATGTACAAATTAACCTAAGTATGGAGGGGAAGAACTATATGGCTGGATGTACCTATAAAAGTTCTCTTATTAAATAAATTGCCGTCAGGGCCCTGACTGCAAATTGATGGACCAGCTTACGTTGGAGTCGGGGGCTGATTTCAGGAGGGGTCGTCTCAGGACAGACTCGATCGAAGGCTGGAGCTCATGCAATGGTTCCTCTCCTCACTGGCCGTGGATGCTGCATCTCCGTGCGGGCACGCGCCTTCCCATCAGTGATTGGGCGGAGGCGTCTCGTGGCCGTCTGACAGTGGAGCTTGGGCAGCCTTTCGATGGTCGATCTGTTCACAGATCAGTGCGTGGCTCTGGGTGCAATGCTGGGTCTCCGTGGTGTCAGAACCATTCCCACTTCGCTGGCGAGGTTCAGGTTGCAATCAGGGTTCTGAGGCTGGTGATACTAATTTAACTAACTACCTCTCTTTAGCAGAATCGAAAGTTGTGGATATATTCTCCCTGGCCCGACAAGAAATATCCACCTTCCTTCTCTGAGGGTGGTTCAAACTTAAGGTGTGTAGACGAACAGGCAAGCTACAAAACAAAGGTTTCAGATCTGAAAATTTAGCGTCCTAATACTTCTGACCTGTCTTTCTGACCTAGGCCGGCACAAACTTAGAAACTTTTGTTGCGAACGCAGGAACTCTCCACATTTGCGGTGCACTCTGGTTTTGCTCGGCTGGAGGCCCTACCCTTTGGAGGTGGTGCCAGAGTGCTCACCAAAGGTTGACTAGCTTGCTTCCCACTCTGATTGGTTGTGCATAATTTGAGGAATGCCTTCCCCAAAATCACTGCCTCCTTTGTTTCAGCTAGTTTAAACCAAGAAAAAGAACATTTCTATATCATCCAATTGGTTTAACTTTCAAAATCAAGGAATGAACAATTAGGATATTCAGGCATGTTTCTAAGAGAGAGTTTAACCCTTGTTACCTGATACACAATACATGTCAAAGAACACAGGTACTATCATCTCTGAACATGACCCAATGCATGAAAAAAAAATAAAATCAACAATAAAAGGAAAGGAACAAAGGAACAAAAGAAAAGAAAACCACATTCAGGATACATCTTGGTCAATGGTCTAAACTCATAGCAATTAAATGGTTGGGTCTGACTGTTATCAAAGTTATACTCTACGTATTTCTAGTGCGTAATAATAGAAAAAGATACCGGTAATATTTAGGTACTACCCAACAACAAGATTAATACCACAAGTAGTATTACTTACAGATCATAGAAACGTCGATAATCAAGCAACAAAGCACGAAGTTTCTGGCTTCTTATAAGCACAAGTCCTTATGGTGGTGATGTGGTAATTTGCGGTTTCACCCCTTGGGGGTGCTGTGGGTCCATACTTGAGATCCCTAGGGAATTTAGAAAGTTGTAATTTTGCTGTCCAAAGTCGTACAAAATCCGTTTCGGTATGTCTAGTTTAGTTAAAAAGAGTTCTAACGAATGGTTGCAGTATGCAGTGGACGTACACCTTAGAAATGTACTTTCTGTTACTTAAGATAAAAAGTTGTCCACAGTGCTTTGGGGAGCCATCTGCCACATTCCAGCATAGGTGTCCTGCTGCCCTCCAGGTCAAAGGAGCTGGGGGGCTGGTTCTCGATTCAGCTGTAAATCTGACTGAGTCTGGGGTTGGGGGTATTAAGCCGACAGCTTTACGCCTCACTCCCAGACTTGCTGGAGCCAAAAGGCCCTTAACCTTTGGGTAAACACTCTGCTTGAGGTAGAGTTTCAGCCAGTGTTCGCTACATTTGATACCAAATTCTTACTGGCAAAAGCACTTACTGTTCAGATAAAATTACAAATACCTTTGACGCCTTTTGCAGAGTTCTGTACTTTATCTGAGAATCACTCATATTTACATTATTCCATTATTCATATTTTACATTCCATGCTAATGTAGTGCTCAGAGGTGAAACAAGAACTGAGAAACCATACATATCAAAACATATTCTATATGAACATATTCATTCTATAAAAGTACAAACTATGTTTAATTAGATTAAAAGTTTTTGTTCAGGGTGTATAAGGCGGTGGTCAGTGGTGTGGTGACTAATGGGCAGTACTGGTTCTTGCACACACAAAGACAAATTAGAGTTCTGGTCAGTTTGATTTAAAATTTTATGAATTTGGTTGGATGTTTTAAAAATTAAAAAGAAATTTACACATACAATTATAGAATTACATCCACATAATTGAATCTATCCATTTAATATAATAATTAAATGTAATTAAGTAATTCAATTAAGACTTCAATTCAAACTTAATATAAGTAACACTTGAATAAAATACAACTACTCCAAAATAATCTTTTGGCTTCATTTTTTTATCGCACAAATATATAGTATTTATTTATTTGTTTGTTTGTTTATCTATCTCTCTCAGAGGAGCATGTGGATCTTGATGTGATCTGTCTGGGAGCAGCTTTTGGAGTGTGTGTGGTTGTGATCTCTGCTCAAGCCTTTATAATCTGTAAAAGGAGAAACAGTGACCACTGCAGTGGTGAGTGGAGGATTTTTACAAATGTTTTTTTGTTGATTTGGATCTTGGAGCTTGCATTACTCATATAAAATGCTCTTGCAAAGTTTCTGAGCAACATAAGAAAAAGATCCTCAACCCACTGAGTTGTAAGAGATCCTAGACAGTGGGTTTGCCTCAGCTGAGTGAAGTGATCTGGATGAGCTGTAATGGATCAGGAGCTCAGCTGATATGTGTTTTAAAGGTCTTAGGCAAAACCTTGTGGGTACTATGGAACTCGAATGAGATTGACGGAATATGCTTTATTTAATGTAGAAACACTTCATACACTATACATTTTAAACTTTTATAGAGTATTTTTATTTATTTATTTATTTATTTATTTATTTATTTATTTATTTATTTCAGAAGAACCTGTGGGTCCTGCTGTGTTTTGTCTGGGAGCAGCTTTGGGAGTGTGTGTTACTGTCTTTTCTTTACATTAATCTGTGTTCATTTGAGCTGTTTCCCTCATAATAATAATAATAATAATAATAATAATAATAATAATAATAATAATGGGCCTCTTTCTGCATTTTTACTTAAATGTGCTGTTCTGATATCTTAAACCTCAGAATTGTTTGCACCTTTGTGCTCTTGAGTCTGCAATTCTGTTCTTACCAAGGAACAAATCCCAAATAAGAAAATATTGGTGAATGTCAGAGTCTTCGTAAAACTTTATTGAGGTGAACAAAATGCTACAGAATTTACCACCACATTGCTGAATTTCTAACTCATTTCCCTCTCAATGAATTTAAAGGCAAAACATGTCAGTCTGTCATCCACAGTTTCCCAGAGATGCTGTAAGACCAGGTACGTTACCATAGTTAGCAGGACAGGAACTCAAGACACTGGCATAACACATAGCTGACAGAATTGTGGCTGTCATTAAGAAAACTAGCTGCTGTACCACGTAAAATAAAAATACATTAATAAAAAAATATATATATATTATACAGGTCGTCAGTCCATCACAGGAGAGACAGACAGACATACACAATCACACACTCACACACTGTCCAGGGTGTATCCTGCCTTCCACCCAATGACAGCTGGGATAGGCTCCAGCACCCCACCGTGACACAGAAGGATAAGCGGTTTAGAAGATGTATGTATGTATGTATATATTATACATGTACCAAATTAATGGAGCTCCACCAACAGATACAGAAGAAAGCACTGCTGTACTACATAGAATGTATCGCTGTGAAAGTGCTGATAAACCAGCAGGTTCATCTTTGCACTATACAAATAAAACTCATTTATAAAGCTTATTATCAGTTTACTAACTTCAACAGTTCTGAACCTGCGACCTTCCAGCTGGCTAAGCCCTCCTACCACTAGACTACCAGCCACACCTTGCTGAATAGTGTAAAGAGCTTGTTTTTATTTTAGTTATAGTGTAAAATGACAAACAGAAAGCAGCGCTAATCTGTCCTGGAGATTTCAGCACTTTTTTGATGAATTATGATAATTTGTTGAATTATTCCATAATAGTTATCAATAGTTTTGTCTTAATTATCATCATATTTACAATTATTGGGGTATTTTGATAAAATATATACAGCAACATGCAGATCATACCAAGCAATTTAGTAACACAATTGAAAAAATGCCATTGTAAAATAAAACAAAACTGAATTTCAATACTGAATATTTGATAGTATTCCTGTTAATAATAGTATTTGATTTTGCATTTATTTCCTATAAAGCATGAGATCAACATAATAAGTCTAACTGTGGGTTTACTTTGTTTACACAGTTTCAAATTTAAATTGCTACATGTTTAGTGTGCCCCCCCCACACCCCCCATTCCTCAGACTAAATTTGCACTGTGGACTGCATCCACAACCACACACTAAACATAAGATAAAGAGATAAAGAGGCTGAAACTTTCACACCTCCAGAAGACGGTGTGGTTTTAACACCAGTTCATATCAGTGCAGCTATTCAGGCCCAGCTGTCAAGTTCCATGTTTGAGTATATGATACACAGCATCAGTTGACCCCCATATGTACTACATTTACAAAAATCTCTAGACACTCACTCATCTAATGTTTCTACTGAGGTCAGAGACACTAAAATGCAGAATTCGGCCACAGGGGCATTAGTGAGGTCAGGTACTGATGCTGGATCATCAGTTCTGAATCACTTCTACTCATCCCAAAGGTATTGGTTGGAGCTCCATTAATACACAGTTCAATGCTGGGGGGCTTTATACCCCTCTGCTCAACACTTGGCTGTGGGCATGGTGACCGTAGGCTCATGTGAGGCTGGTTCAGAGCGTCCTGTTCTGCTGGCTTTGATTTTCTATAGATTATACAAGCTGGAAATTATTCAAGCTCTGTGTGAACAATGTAACTCATGTCTGCAATGTATGTATCTTAATGGTTTAATGAAAATCAAATGTAAAAAAAAAAAAAATCACCTGCAGTTATAATCTGGAGCTGTGAGGTAAACTAACTTCTAACTTGCTAACAAACTTACTTTCACTTCTAAGAAAATAAAATAGATAAATAGACAGAGAGAGAGAGAGAGAGAGAGAGAGAGAGAGAGAGAGAGAGAGACATCTTATAACTTGATTGATATTTGCCTTTTCATTGTACTAATCTTATTTATTAACATATTGTTTATTTATTTATTTATTTATTTATTATTCTGAACTAGGACTCCGATGAAGAGTTCAGTTTTGCACCTTTAAATTTATCTGACAAGAGATGACTGCTGAAGGAGAGCATGTTCACCCGAGTGAGATTCTTTCCTGTTTCTGACTACAGAGTGACCCAGAAACACAATATTGCTGAAAAATAAAGAGTTAAAGTATTTATAAAAATTGTCAGCGTTTTCTAGACATTTCTTTCTTTCTTTCTTTTTCTTACTTTTTTTTCTTATAGCATATACAATCCAGCTGAAAACATCACCAAATAACTTTCAGACATTAAATGTATTTCTTGTTGAAACCGTTATATCATAAGCTAATTTTATGTAGCTATTTAGCATTTAGTGATGTTTATGGAAATTTACTGTCATGATTGTAAATATAAAACTGTCAATGGAAAATGTCACATTAAAGCAATTACTTTTTTTTCAGAAATCTTCTTTTGATACTATTATTGTGGCGATTTTTTAATATATATGTATTTACAATGTTTTTTTTTTTATGAAACAATGGAAGTAACCATTTATTTCCAAGATAATAGAAATATGCAAATCATGTTGGCCACTTCGAGAACTGAAACTTTGTGGTATTGAATTTAATGAAATGAAAACTAATCATAAACACATTGAATATCCAATGCCATTTAAAATTACACAAAAAATATAAAATTACTTCTTCACAAAGCGTAAAACAATAGAATTTTCATTATCTTTTATATGAAGGCAAAACATTTTTATATGTTTAATAGTATAATAATATCTTTAATAAGGTTTTAAAGCTTTTAGTGCAAATATTTTAATATATTATGTATACAATGTATTAGAGCTAACGCTCTTCAGGTTTTGGTACAGTTTTAGTGAAGGCAAAGGAAGATTCTTCACTCTTCAGTCTTTTCATTCTTTCTTACACTGAATGCTTATGATCTGCATTCTGCTGTGCATAACAGTGACACCTGTGCTTATTTATTAATTGATGCATCCAGGATTGTGACACATTTTATAGACAATATTTCTCTGAATAGTTCTCTATATATAGCAGTTTTATCCCCTTCTTTACTTCTTACTATCTTCTTATTAACCAAACTTCTTGTGCAAAGAACTTAGAGACTTTCTAACTGAAATAAAAATGTGCATTATAAATATAGATTGGGTATTGTGTTGTTATTTGTTCCGTGCTGAAGATCAATCTTTTAAAGCTTAGGCATCATATTTATTCTACTAAGAGTAAAATTTCAAATGTATACATAAACAAATGTATTTGTTGAATGATTTTAATAAAATGTTCTTAAGAAAGTTTGAAATGCTTGTAAAATGTTCTTCAACAATATGTGCAAATGTTTGAAATGTATGATTCCTATAAAAAAAATATTTTTATGTAATTAAATAGAATGAAATATCAATAAGGTGAATGCAAGGAATGAAAGGGCAATAAAGTATTCAACACAGGGGTTTATATATATATATATATATATATATATATATATATATATATATATATATATATATATATATAATGTGTATCGCTGTTGTCGGTACAAAACCTTGTATCTCCATTTTTGTCATTTTTCAGTTTCTGTCAGAATTTGAAAATGGCTATTGTCTTTTACATTGTGTGTAAATTTCATGAAATTACAAGTAATCCAAAATTACTTGGAAAAAAGTCTGGTTCCATTGACTTACATTGAAAATAAAGATGGTTTTTTCCTTCTTCTGCAAAATTAACATTATGGTTTTGCTCCAACAACAGTGATGTGTGTGTGTGTGTGTGTGTGTGTGTGTGTGTGTGTGTGTGTGTGTGTGTGTGTATATATATATATATATATATATATATATATATATATATATATATATATATATATATATATATATATATATATATATTCAAAGAAGGTCAATGGTTGTCTACTGACCAAACAAGTTTATAAATGAAACAGCATTAAAAATAATAAAAAAATCATGTGACTTTTTTTTTTAGCCAGTGAGGTTCACATATGAAACCAGGCAGTGAAAACAGGCCGGACTTCATTCTCTTATTTCCTTTCAAATAGTTTTACTGAAGTAAGCATGTGTTTGAAATTCAGAGCCGTTGGTCGTCTCAGCTGAGCCCGACTCAGATGAGATGTTAGATGCAGATGTTAGGATGTGATATAAACAAAGACTGGAGCATGCGCCACTGGAAGTGGGATCAAAGTTTAAAACTAGGGACACAGTTATTTCAGCTCCTTTTGACCAATCAAGATTTAAAATAGACAGAATTGCGAGTTTTGTCTCTCTCAGTATTGAACGTGTCACTAAAGAAGATGAAGGAATGTACTTCTGTGCAGCGGCTGGAGAGAAAACAATGAACTTTTCTACTGCCACATTCTTAGCTGTTACAGGTAAGATCTGTAGAGTACTATTGTTTTCAGAACTCTTAATATGTATAGTCCTTTAATATATATCCAAACACACTGTTCAAGCTGTTCCAACACTGCACTGACCGGTTCTCTCACACTGTCAATTTTTCATTTTCCAGGGCAATCAAACATATCAGTGCTCCAAATTCAAGTACAGGGGTCAGTTTCTCCAGGAGAGTCGGTCACTCTGCAGTGCACGGTCCTCTCTGAGATCAGAGCAGCAGAACTCCGAGTGCTGTGGTTCAGAGCTGCTGCAGGACAATCCTTTCCTGAAATCATTTACACTCATCAGAACAGCAGCAGCCGTCAGTGTAAGATCAGCTCTTCTACACACAGCACAACTTCTCCAAGAACATCCTTGACCACCACCATACTGGAACTTACTACTGCACTGTGGCTGCTTGTGGGAAGGTCATTTTTATGGAGCTGAATTATGCAGCCAAAAGCCTGAGAATGAAGAGTGGACGCTCTGGACACAGTGTTCACTCTGAAGTCAGATACTTCTCAGTTGCTGACCATAACAATTACTGACTCACTGGACTCTCTATCTTGTAGCAGCAGAAGTGAAGTTTGTGGATATTTTCTGTTACTGTCAGCTTTGTAATCTGTATCTGTTTATTTGTGTTTGTGCTGATTTCAGTCAGGATCTACAGTCATGTGCTTCACTTTGCTCTGTGCTCAAAACTGCATGACTGAAAATAACGGTCTAGTTTGGTATGAAGTGTCAGTTCTCTGAAAGAGCCAAGCGAGAACACATTTTTAGAGTGTGTGGTTACTCACAGATCTCACGGGTGGCAAACGCGCTCATGAGCTCAGATGGTGTCTGATATTGTGTTGATGGAAATGTAGATGTGTTTCAGTTAGTAGTGAGAATTTCTATATAATTACTTTAAAGTGAAGCTTTAGGCCTTTAGAGATTGTGGCTGATGCTATAAACTGTAGCTTATGGTATTCAAAGTACACAATGTAAACAGCAATAGGCATTTTTAAATTATGTCAAAAACTTAAAAAAAACAAAAAATGGAGACATGAGGTTTTCTTCCGACAGCAGCAATGTACATATGTTCTGATGGAATTATATGTATTTGCATTTGAAACATTATTTATGCCATTTTAACTGAATAAGTTGCCAAAAGAACTATATGAACTCAAACAGGAATAACTGGAGGAAATAATAACTTTAAAAAAAATGCCTAGAAATTGATTTTTCAAAGCTGAAATATGTTTTGGAATTTAATCCTAATGGTAAGTACATGTAATTGTTTTTTTTTAATAACGTGCTGTGCCTCCACATAATCCGGCCACACTTATGTACTATACATGCAATGGCATGTATGAAGTGTAAATGTTTGAAATGTGTCTTCAAAAAAATAACAATAAAATATTCTGAAATGAAAAGTAGATGTCTACTTAAAAGTTTTCATTTATACTTTATTACATATTTCTGCTAAATTACTGTGACTGTGTATCACCAAACATGATAAGTATTTCCTACACATCATACCTTTATTCATTTTCATTAAAAATCAGACTGTAAATTCATTTCTGCATATTATTATTTCAATACTGAATTTGACTCAATATGGTACTGGACTCTTTACATGGTCACCCTGGATTTATCATTTATAAAATGATAACTGATGATGTACTGTTAATGTTAACATATCATATATTCAGCGTTGAACTTTGCTACCTGTACATAGAGACTTATTACTAACCTTCATATAAAATATTATTTTAAGGCATCATCTATAACCATGTTTGTTTACATGAAAGGCAAAGTTCTGATGACTTTGTAAATATTGAATGTTATTGAAAATTAGAAATCTCAGATAACATACAGATACAGTCATTCTGTAAGTAGACAGAGGAAAACAGAATGGTCAGAGATACATTTACAATATAAGGAGCATATTGATCTCTTGTGAATGTGATCAATAATTATCAATTACTGTGGAAAGGTCAGACAGGAAAACTGCCTCACTTGATTGTAATATGACCCTTTAATAGGAGAATTTACGTCAGTTACTTTCTACAGGCCTCTCAGCCCATGACTGTCTCCTACTGAGAGGCGACTAAATTTCTTCAACAGAACCAAAAGAAATGTTTACATATATATATATATATATATATATATATATATATATATATATATATATATATATATATATATATATATATATGCATGTATGTGTATAATTCTTTATTCAACAACAGATCAGGTCTTGAAACCTTTCCAAGAAAATATCGTGGCTTTCTTACATTCGCCTGTTTTTCTACAGAGGCTAGATGGAGCCAATAGGTACATTGTTGTGGCCAAACAGATCAAGTCAAGCAAATAGAAAGAACCATGTGACTTTTACCAGCCAATGAGGTTCAGTATAAGACCCCAGCAAGCTAATGCAGTTTAAAGCTTTACTCAGTTACACTCTTGCCTTCATATTTGCCTTCAAGTTTCAAATTACAGCTGTTGTTTTTCTGATGATGGATCCAGCTGTGATTATCATCTTACTTCTCTACAAGATGTGTAAGTTTCATAAAGTTACCCACAGAAATTCTTTTTATATTTAGTCTTGTCAATTACGCTTGTTTTCAGTTTCATCATTGTTTTTCTAATTGACTGAACTTTGTTTGAATAGATTGAACTTTGTTTTACAGATTCTGCTCAAGCTGTGAGAAATTCTGAGCTGTTGGTCGTCTCAGCTGAGCCCGGTAAACCGGTCACTCTCAACTGCACACCTGTAGATGACTCAAATGCAGATGTTAGGAGGTGGTACAAACAAATACTGGGGCATGCTCCAGTGGAAGTGGGATCACAGTTTAAAGATAAGAAATCAAGAATTGTTGCTCCTTTCGACCAATCAAGATTTAAAATGAACAGAATTGCGAATTTCACTTCTGTCAGTATTGAACGTGTCACTAAAGAAGATGAAGGAGTGTACTTCTGTGCAGCGGCTGGAGAGACAACAATTAAGTTTTCTAATGCTACATTCTTATCTGTCACAGGTAATATAAATAATTTATTGTTTTCAGTGTTCTTAACATGTAAGATCTATTTATTTCTTAAAATCAATTATGTGAAGCCATTCTGAAATGTGTTGTTGCTGCTGACCTTAATAATATCAATTCTAGTGTAAAAGTGATGCTTAGTTTTTAATACCCATTAGATGTCACTGTCACACTTTAGATGCATAATGGACACAGTTCTGTTTCACTGTTTTACTTTTATTATAATGTCATCATACTGATATATCAGTTTATTCTACCACTGTATATATTACATTTTCCAGGGCAGTCAATCATATCAGTGCTCCAAACTCCAGTACAGGGGTCAGTTTCTCCTGGAGAGTCGGTCACTGGGAATGGAAAAGCAGTAGAACTGAGTAAGTGTTTCTGTGTACTTTATGCTCTATTTGATGTATAAGTTTGAATTATAAATTTCAGTTACAAAAAAGTTGGGATAGTGTGTAAAATGCTAATAAAAACAGAAAGCAGTGATTAGACAATTCTGTTTTGCCTGTATGCAATCAAAAATATATTGGCATATTTGATGTTTAATCTTATAAACTTGTACAGATTTTTCTCTGAATTCTGATTTTTTAATGGCATTACGCAACATAGAGGGCAAAACACCTAAAATCCTTAAATGTTCCTTTTACTGGATTATATTATAAGGCTTTAACCCATTATTGCTTATAAAGGAATAAAACCTTTCCTGGATGCTCATTTTATTTCTAAGCATGATTACATCACCTGTATCTCAACTTTTTTGCAATTTGAGTTTGTTTTCTATCATTTGGATTATGCAGTTTTATTTGTTGAGTGTTTCTTCCAGTTGGGGGTGCTCAAGATTTTGCTTCTAAAATATTAACATCAAGGTTTAATTAGGTTTCTATTATCTTCTTAAATCATTGTCTACACAAACTACCATTTATTCTTTATCTCTGTTTTTTCTAGATCCTCCAATGCATCATCTGCATGTGCTGGTTGTTGTCATGGGAGTGGCACTGGGCTTGAGTTTAATGTGGAATATCTGGCCCTGGAGGAGAGCGAGCTGCAGCGGTCAGTTTATGCAGAAACAATCAGTATGTGACACATTTCATTTACATGAGGCCGCATTTCTAACATGTTCCTCTCTCAATGCTTTTCAAGGCAAAACATCTCAGTCTGTCATCCACAGTTTCTCTGAGGAGCTTCAAGTTCAGGTACATTATCATCATACTTATTAACTGATTCCACTGAAGTGCCTGAAACAGTTCAAATGGGAATTTCCCTAATTTTTCAAACTTTCTGTGTGACTTAAAAGCACAAATTTAAATAAAGTTATTCAGAGTAGTTTGACTCAGATTTCTTTACAGTGGTGGTGACAGGAGCCAGGAGTTACACTGTCTACAACACAAATAAAGCCATTTTGTTTCCTAAACAAAATGACTAGTGGGAAAAACAGCAATTCCTCTTGGTCCATTCACCATAAAAACACAATTTGAAAAAAAAAAAATCACGCAAATAATACAACAGCAACAATATTTACTTGTGTTAAATTATAGCAATATCATCATAATGGAGACCTAAAAGATTACTCTGTTTGCTAGATTACAAACAAAAGAATAGCAGTCAAATGTAAAATTAATTTAAATATTACTTGATGTTTTTTTCCCCATAATTTTTTCTGTTATTTAAATGTCTAAATTGAATTATTTTCCTGGAGCTGCCAGTCTGTAGGCCTAGTATTGGTAACTACTACAAAAAATATATAATTTGCCAGATTAACATGTTTTCTGCACTTTCCTTTCAAAGCAGCTTTAATAATCTATAAGATTAACCACTACTGGGAAACTCACCCCAGAACAGTGCCGCACCTGAAGAATGGTAATTCTTTTAGTTTTGAATGTAGCTTAGTACCACATACTGTACATCATCAGCATAACTTGCCTTAAACTCAGAGCATCTGTATGCCTGTGAACACTTCAATACCTCACTCACAACCACAGAACCTTATTAATATTTCAGTTTTATAGTAGTTTCATTGTTGTTATTCAATATTATGGTAGTTATTGAGTAATTTATGATAGTCACTGAATAACCAATTGTTCATCAATCAATAATCCATAGTAGTGACTGAGTAATTACCAATAGTTCATGAATAATCATAGTAGTTACTGTATAATAAGTTAATTAAGGTTAATGAGAATCCTAGATTCTAAGCAGTTTAAACCTCACTGCAGTTCTATGTGGTCTATTGTAAACAGAGCTGAACAGATGAACAGTAAACTGTTAATCTGTAACCACAATCTAAACACAAAATTTGGGGGGGAATCACACCTTCAGAAGACGACATGGTTTTAACAGCAGCTCATACACAGTGCAGCCTTTTAGGGTCAGGGGTCAGTTTCCTCACTTAGAATAAATATCAGCAGTTGCTGATATTCACACAGATAAAAACATGTAGACATCCTGGTGTGTGTGTGTGCATGTCTGTGTGTGTGTTTATTATACTTACTAAACTTTTTACTAAATAATTTTGTGTTAAGTATATTTTTTGCTGCTTTTTCTGACATAAAAACGTGAATAACTCGTACATATTGGTAATTTTGAATGTAAATTAAATAAATAGAGTGGTCTCTTACTTTTGCACAGCACTGTATATGTAGAGTCATATCTAAAATCATATGCAAATGACACATTACATTTCTAAGTAAAAAAAGAGATTCACTGATTTGTCAACATTTCTGCATAATTCCATTGCTGAGATGTGAACAAGGTCATTCAGAGCCATGTGATTAAAAATCTTTCATTCCAGAGAAGCTTACAGATTTCTTTACAGTGGTGGTTATAGGAACCAGGAGTTACCACGACTAAAACACAAATATATTCACTTTATTTAATATCCAAAACCACCACTGAACCTACATGTGTTTTCTGAGCGTGTTAGTGACGGTAAAATCATGAAAAATCTGACAAAATAAGTTTTCTTTTGTTACTATTTTGTCAAAGCCCTGCACAATATATTTTTAACCATATGTTGTTAAAAGACAAAACCTGATTTCAGAAATATTTAAAAAAAAAAAATCTAAGACATCACGCAACATAGTCAGACTATTTTATGTAACAACTTCATTATTACACAAACTTTGGGCCCAAATTTCTTCAGACATCACCTGGAGTTGTCCACTTCAGTTTTGATCTTCTGTTTTCTGAAACAGGACTCTGACTCTGAGGAGTTTGATTTCACTGCATTATGTTTCTCTGAGAAGATGAAGAGAAGAGCGTAAAGGAGAAAGTTTTCACCCGAGTGAGATTCTTCCCTGTTTCCGACTATAAAGCAGTTCAGTAAAGCCGTAAACAGGAACGGATTCTATATTACCTGAGTTAATATAGTCATGTAGTCATCCACATTCTGTGGATATTTTTATACCATATTTTGTATATGAACATGTCAAATCAAATATTAAATGCATGTTTTGCTTGATTTTTCAAATATGGTCTGAATGTCTTCTTGTATATCTGCTCTGGTCTGTAAACCAAACTGTAAAGAATACTTTTTGTGCTGGTCGACTAATGTTGTTTTTTGAACTTAAACACATTAAAGTTTTCATTCTTTTGATGCTGTTTGACAAATACTTTCTTAAAATTATTTGTGAGATTAAAGATGTGTAGACATCTTTATCTAAATATGGAACAGAAGATGTTCTTATTTTATTTTCACAAATAAATAAAAGACTGCATAGCCGAATACACCATAAGCCTCCTTTCCTACTGATGGCTAATGTATGTATGTATGTATATTTATGTATTTTTATATTTTTATGATAGGCTGATACTGCATAAGTCAGACCACTTTGACTTTTTTCTACATTTTCAATTATATTTACATATTTGCAATAAGAAATAAATACTGTCATTTGTTGTTATTAGTTTCCAAAAGGAAAGTTAGCTGCATTATTTCCATTTCTATGCAACTTTGCAAATACTGAAATCAACCATTGTCTTATTGATCACCATCAGCTAATCCATCTTCATCCAGTACATGTAAACTCAAATTAGTACTCAGAGTAACACAACATTAGACTGTAACAGATGAGCCTGGGCCTGAGTTATCTACCAGACCAGCTACAGCCACCAGAGGGAGACATAGATCTCCTCCTTAGCAATCAGAGCATCCAGCATCACCTGTGATCAGCCTACTTAAGAAAAAATGTTGCCACCATTCAGTGCTCAGTTCACACTGCTATATGCTGGAGTCTCTTGCTAAGCCAGTGATTCTTATACAGGTCATCTACTATAAGCACTTCAGGCTAACTGTATATGTTGCATGGCAGAGTGGCTCTCCTTGAGAGCATCGGCTTGCTTGAAACATGACAGTATTGAGTAAACAAGCAAATTACACCGTCATTATTACTAACTGGAAGTGATTTCATGAGGGGCGGGTCCTTGTTTTCCTCTCTGAGGCCCATCAGATCCTGAGCTCCCATATAAGCTCTAGAAAGCACTCTCGAACTCTTTTTTTTTATTTTTTGGAAAAAAGTTCCTTTTCCCTCTCTTGGGACCTGTATTTGCCTTTTCTTTCCAGAGCCTGTGCTCCCACCTGCAGCCTGGTTTGTCAGCCTAGTGATAGATTTGTGCCCTTGACAGGTCAAGCTTAGTTTTCTGACCACCTATATGCTGTGTTTCTTTAGGTCCCCCGCCCCCAGACAAAACACCTGCAGTGTAGGTTCATGGCACAGCAGGCAGCACTCTTTGGTGCATCACGACTGGGATGTGAATGTATCTCTGGGCTAGAGTCCAGTTACCAAGACATTATGTAGTTTACGGACCATTCAAGAGAAACATGTCATTTTGCTGCCTAACTATACCCAGTCAAGAGCAGCACAGGCTCACCAGCAGAGCAGTCCTTGGATTTGAAACTGTGACCTGCCAGTTGGGGGCACATTTGGCCTACCAAAAGGCTACTGGTCACCCCTCTGTCAAAGCTTTGTTTTTGAGAAGTGTTGTCAGAAAACAGATGTTGAAATGAAAATAGAAGAGTAGGATTCTTGTACAACAACCTTTCACTATAAAACTTTAAATGTGTTTAAAACTTTGAGCCTGCCAAAGTTCTCTAAATAAAATGCATGTAAAAAGGAAACTGGCTAAAATGCAACCATCACTATATCTCTTGTAAATATTCCCACTTGCCTCCTATATATATATATATATATATATATTTTCTGCTAGCTGGTGAATATGAAAGGAAGTTAGATAATCAATGTAACTGCTGGGAAGCTTAATATCTGTAAAAGCTGTCTTCAAATCATTATGGATTGCTTACATTACTGTTTTGTAGTAATAGTTACACTAATGATAGCTTGATTGTATTTATCAGCTTGTGGACCGGTGGCTAGATGAGCAGTCAGGATTGGTTTCCACTACAAGGTTTCTCAGTCATTAACCCTCTGGGATCTAAGGGCATTTTGTCGATATCTTGCATATCTTTAACGGCTCTTTGTGTAACATGATACTCATATGTTTTTATATCAAAGGGCTCCGTTATCTTCTTCAATACTTTCCAAAACCCATCCAGCAGCTGTAAACTCATCACACACCATTTCACATGTAACATATGACATTACATGTTGAACTCTAGTTCTTGACTGTAATGCTCTTTTAACCATCCCAACAATACAAATGTGCTTTTTGACAAGAGCTGCTTTGTATACAGTATAGAAACAGACAAAGACAGACATGAAGACTTAAAAAAAGTCAGCAATGTCTGAGTTGCACTTACACCCTCTGTTGTGGGCAGATTGAGTCGTAACCGAGATGAGAAACCTTTCTCAGTTTGAGCTCTAAAGCGCTATCAAAATGACCTCAGACCACATACAAGCAGGATGAGGGCCTCTGCGTTTTTTCCATTCTACATTAAAGTGCAGCGGGCATGGTGGTGTTTTTTTATGCACATTTATTTATATAGTACATGCATGTATGTATGGACGCAATGTAGGTATCCATTTATATAACTCCATGTCAGAATAGCTATTGAGTATTAGTTGTTTATTGCTCAGTGTCAGGTATAAAACGTGTTGAAATAAATGAAGCCTGGTCTCTCTCTTTTGCACAGTGCTGTATTTTAAACATTTAATGTAACTTAGTTTGTCTTAACAAAATGCTATGCTTGATGTATCGAAATGTCTTATAATAGTGTAATTTTATGATGTGTTTTCATTTTCATTTATACACAATGTATTTAATAAAAAAATTACAAAAAGCATGTTAAATATTTAGTTAGTCAACTTTTTCAACATTAACCCTTGTGTGGTGTTGATGTGTTTGTTACTCAGTGGTCTGGTGGGCCCACCACATTATTGTAATCAATACAGCCATAACAATTTATGTAAAAATACCAGATGTTTAAAATATCACAAGTGGTCAGCGTAGGGTTCTCCTTTAGCAGCTCTAACTTGTCAGCAGCCTGCCCATGTTGTCCACCCTCACACACACACACACACACACACACACACACACACACACACACACACACACACACACACACTCTCTCTCTCTCTCTCTCTCTCTCTCTCTCTCTCACACACACACACACACACACACACACACACACACACACACACACACACACAGAAAATGTGTTATTTTATATGTTCTTCATAGAAAATGAGCAAAGGCCAAGGAGTCTGGTGTTGAAATTACAATAAATTACATCATTTTTTTTTCTTTTAGTAAACCCTGAAAAGTAAATAAACTGGTTAACTTAAACATTTAATTGAACCTATAATAATTAGTTAAGAAAATATTTGTTAATTTATTATTTAGGTAAAATTTAAGTTAACCAGATTACTTTCATTTTTTTTAAATAAAAAATGAAAGTAATCTGGTTAAAAAATAATACATAATTTCTTACAGTGTAATATACTTTCAGTGTATAATTGACAAAACTAATTTCAGATAACAAACGTGTCAACTGTGTTTGGAACAAGAGGGAAACTGTGTAACTTAGACTTTTCAGTAAATAATCTCAATATTACATATCTACAAATAAAGCAAACAACAAAGACTACCCCTCATTCTACACCATAAAAAACAACTCTTCAGATTTACTTAAAAAATACTTTAATTGAAAGAATCATTCATTTAAATTATTTATTTAGGTTGAATAAAACTAGTTAATTTACTTGTTACCACATGAAGTAATTTTTTAGGTAGATCTGACGAAACAATTTTTACAGTGTATAGTGTATTTATGACATAAAAAAGGTGCTGAATGTTTCAGTGATTGAAAGGCATGAATATACTGTAGCAGAGCTGGGTTTAGTTATGGACATTCGCCAACAAGATTTTAGAACTGCATATAATGTGAAAAATAAGGACCAAGAAGGAGAGAAAAATTAAAAAAAAAAAAGAAGACTGAATGTCCTTTTTTCATTGAACTGATCAGACCGAAGTTAAAAGGATTAAATGAGATGATTAAATTTTTCTTTCTTTATTTCAGTAAACTGCCCTGCGATGGACTGGCGACCTGTCCAGGGTGTATCCTGCCTTCCGCCCAATGACAGCTGGGATAGGCTCCAGCACCCCACCGTGACCCAGAAGGATAAGCAGTTTAGATGATGTATGTATGTATGTATGTATGTATGTATTTCAGTAAATATTAGGCATTACAGTAAGTAATAAAGACAGGAGAGTCTCACTCCAACCTGAGACTCACCACACCAGAGGACAGAGTCTCCTCTCCCTCTCCCTCACTCTGCCTCTCTCTTTCTTTTCTGTTTTTAGCAAAATCCAGTGTGGAATACTATATTGCATCTTCAGCCTCATCCTGGAAAAAAACACACTCTTATTATTTATTTCAATATTTATTTTTTGAATTAATGTGTTTTAAAATCTACTGTACATTGAACAAAATGTCTATGTCTACTGATCTGACCGTGAGAGCCTCCTGAAGACTTGTCAGGAGAAGTTCACATTATACAGCACTAGTAAAAAGTTTGGAATCCCAATTTGTTTCAAATATGTTCATAAAATGATTCTATTGTAGCGACTGGCTACCGGTTCACACTGCCGTAAGAGCACAGGAGGCATGGCCATGCAGAGTGGCCGCATGAGGAAGCTCTTGGGAAGGACCTCGTTCACAGTAGGAAAGTCTTTAATGTTTAAATAAGTTGTTGTTGTTTAAAATGTGTGTGTGTGTGTGTGTGTGTGTGTGTGTGTGTGTGTGTGTTTGTGTGTGTGTGTGTGTGTGTTTGTGTGTGTGTGTGTGTTAATTTATGTTATTGTGTGAGAATTGTATGGCTACAAGTGACCTACCTGCCATCCATACCGTATGGGCCACTTGATGTGTTTTTTCCCATATGTTCTATACAATATTTGTGTATTCAAATGTGCACAAAGGATGTATTAACTTATTTTCACTTGGACAATTCACAAAAAATAAATAAATAAAAATAAATAAATAAATAAATAAATAAAATAAAATTTGAACAGGGGAACACAAACTTTCGCATATGACTATAGGTTTCAACTAACTCATAACAAGCTGTAACAAATGAAATGGTCAGAATAATGAACAGAGCTACGGCTGATTTCATTAGGAGTGGAAACAAACAAAACAACCGATGCTGTTAATTAAATTACGAAAAATGGTTATCAAATGAAGATCATATCAAAGAATTCTTATTAACACATAATTACAGTCTATACCTTTATTATTTAAATTTTTTTTTTAGATATTTTTTAAGATATGTTTTTAAGAGATTAAAAAAAAAAACTATTATATTAATAAAGCCTCTGGTGTTCTGCTTAAACAATGTAGATTGAAATACTATAAGTTACTATTTAATAACATAACAGTAATCATTTGTAATTATAAGTGATTACAAACCTTTGAAGGGTAAGCATATATGCAATGAATTTTCATCTGATTCAGTTACCACTTGCCAAGACCAAGTTATCAGAACAATCACACCACATTTCCAGTGGTTAAGATGAAAAATATGAAATTAAAACTACATTATTTACTAAACTGAGAATCAGAACTAAAAAAAATAAATACAAAAAAAAAATTAAAAAATTAAAGAACATTTGACTAAACTAAGGAGTTTGTGGTAGGTGAACACTTATTTAAATTAACTGAAGAAAAGGAGTCTAATCAGTTATTTTATCATTTTAATGTCAGCTAAATTTCACTTTTAAAACAGGACAAAAGCAAAAAAAGATGGCTCAAAACTGAGTTTTAGAAGCCCTCCTAAAGTGTTTGGTCTCTACCTGTTCTGCTGTTTGCTGCTCACTTTGCTGCTCATTTGTGTTGCAACAAAACACTGAGGTGAAAGAATCTAGACAAGAAATAAAAAAAGAAGTTACTATTTATGGACAGTATGGACAATAAAGCTGAACTATGGAGGAAATATGATTTAATTAAAGCTAATTTATACATTTCTAATATACACCTTGCATTATTATAATGTCAGTAACACCTTTCTTGAACCCTGTTACATAACATTAACATAAACATGTCATGGCAGATGTCACATTCTGTCATGAGTTGTCATGACAGTTTGTTCAATAATGTAACAGTGTCTGGTTAACTTTATTGATAATTGTCATGATGTGTTTGATAATGCTTGACGTCATGATGGCTGACAGTGTTATATTCCTGGACCAAATCTGTCATGACAGCTCATGGGAGCATGTAACATCTGCCATGACATGTTTATGACATGGTTATAACAGTGTTATATAGCAGGGATTAAGTACAATGTTACTACAATGTCTTTAAGAAGCACATGTGCACTAAAGTAGAACATTTTCAATATTTATAATTAAATTAATATAGAAAACACTCACTGTAAATCCACTGGCCAAGTCCCTTGTGCCTCCTGGTACACATAAAATAGATATTTAAAATGATAGACACTAGCAAAGCTTCACAGAGGCAGGCGACGATGGGGATGTGGACGTCCATGCTGCTGCTGCTGGTGCTGCTGCTGCTGCTGCTGGTGCTGGTACAGTTGTTTGAGTCACGCTTTATTCTTCATTCACTTAAAGGGAGTCTGCTGCAGGTGAATAAATAAAACACATGAAAGCAATGATTACCCTGATTTCTAATAAATGAAAAGAGCCACATGGCATAAAAGATTCAATAATATTTCAAATGGCAAATAATTGCAAATAAAACAAGCAATGCATAGAGTTGTGTGCAAAAATGTGAAATATGATAACTTCATTAACAACATCATTACTTAGAAAATCAATAAAACAAGTAATTTGCAAATTTTAATTTGTAAGGGTGTTTAAATGTTTGCATACATTACTAGCATGGACCTTTTGTTTGCTCTTTATTAATGAAATGTATGTGCAGGTAATATGGGTAAAATGGGACTAATAAATCAATTGAAGTTTAGCAATTCCACAGAGTCTGGAATCTGAAATGAAAGTTTATTTATTTATTTATTTATTTTTTTTTAAGTATTTATCTGAAAAACAAACGACTGCTAAATGGTCATCTGTGACTTTTTACTTCACTGGAATGCATATTTGAGACTAAACTATGCATTATCTCTCACTATGAGGTCAGAGATCACAGTGAAGAGAAGAAAATGTCACTGTTGTTCTTTAATCTTCCTAATGTTAACAACAATCATAAGTGAGAGAGTCTGAAGTGTTTGTTAACTCATTTTGCAAACTTCAGGCACTTTGTAAAAACAGTCATTTGCAAAAATTTGAACACCCTGCTCAAATTGCATGTTTTGTTAAAAATACATGAACACATCCTCTACAGAGAACACATTTAAATGTGCCTCTTCTCTGTAAATTTTAGTGCAGATGTATTTTTTTTTTTAAACTTTTGCACAGGTTAGATATTATGTTTTATTTTTTCAATATGTTAAACTCAGCAAATAAACAAACAAATTATTATGCATTGAAATGTGCAGAAGTGTTTTCTCTGTAGATGTTTTAACTTATTTTAAAGTTGAAAACCAACAAAATGTCATTTGACCGGGGAGCCCAAACAACAAAAAAAAAAGGTGTGGTGAAAACAGCTCCACTTAAAAAGCTAATGTGGAGATGTTTTCTGGAGATGTGCAGAACCTGCTGTGAGACGCGTACACTGCCCAAGTGTGCCTGATTATTCATTGAATTTTATATTAATATTTGATAGTGATTGAAGGTGTTTATAATTTTGATCATTCATGTTCTTCAGCACGGCCTCTGGATCCTGTAGTGATCTGTCTGGGAGCAGCTTTAGGAGTGTGTGTGGTTGTGATCTCTGTCCAAACCATTTTAAACTGTAAAAGGAGAAACTGTGAACACTGCAGTGGTGAGTTTTAACTACAGTCACAAAACAACATCCTCATGTTTTTAATCAAAGTGATACATTATATGAGAAGTTCTGCTGCATCCAACTCAAAAACTAGGAAAAACTTTCTTTTGCAGTCATCTAAATTCAAAGTACAGGTAACAGGTTAAGTGTTTGGTACAAACTCCAAAGTACTGGGTATTTATTTTAGACAACATCATGGTAAATTCCAGCTTGTAGATATTAACTGTTTTATTGTGAGGTACAAACTCCACAGTGCTGTGTAACTATTTTGGGTAAAATAATGACTTAATTACCCTGTAATGCATAACTATGCAGAGAAATGACACAGTAAAACACTCATAATTAGATATTTATTTGAAGTAACAAGGTGATAAAGAGAAACACTTTAATAAACAATTTAACTGTAATGTGTCATGTTTGAGGAGCAGAGTAAAATGGACATTTCTCTGAGTTGCAGGTAGTTGTATGAGGTAAACAGTATTATGTATTATGTACCTGACTGTAAACTGAAAATGAAACTGAATCTGGAAGGCTAGAACCTAAGCATTTTGGTGTAAATTAGTCATAGTACATATCCCAATCTTTTCCATAGTGATTATCTAGAACATTGGAGCTCATCCAGTAAATAGCTAGAACATTGGCTATTTTTAGAGTAAATTAAAGAAATCATCTTGGAACTCACCATCATGTTAACCACAATTACTATATATCACTTTGAATCATATCGCATGCTTAATACTTACAATTGAGTAGACTGTAAAAGACAACATTACCAGAAACTATTTGGAACCCTAACCCTAAACTAACTTGTACTTAAGTAAATAAATACTTGTTACAATATAAATGCAAGTATACTTGTGCATTACATTTCAAAAAAAATGGAAAGGTTTATTATTTTATATGCAATAATAACTCATACAATGAGGATTTAAATATTACAGTTTATTCAGAAAACACTTTAAGAAATTTATATCAGTGTGAAAACTTATGTGAACAAGACATTATTTAATAATAGATCATATATAATTAGTAATTAGTAATTATCTACATACATTGATTTTTTTGGTCAGGTTATCTGATGAGATTTGATCTACAGTTTTACAATATGAATTTTGGATAATAATTTTAGAATTAACAATTTTTGATGTTTTTGATACAGTTTTTTCAGTCATTTTACATTAATTTACAGCTACGTTCATCATTCTGGACACATTTGTTATTTTTTGAACTAACATTACACTCATTTTATACACGTGTCTGCAAACAAACTGATTCTGTGTTATTAAAAACTTTTGAATGGTAATGTTTGTGTGAAAATGCAACAAACATGATAAAGATAAAGATTCTGATCTGCTTTAATTTGTAATTCAGCAGAGAAGCTTAAAGATTCAGTCAAAGAGAAGATGATCAAACAGGTACTACTTTAGTGTCATTATTACTGACATTACATGTACAAAACCAATGATATATAAGAGCTTATTTAAACTCTCATCTCTGTTCCTGCAGGATGATGAAGCTGAGGAGGTGAATTATGCAGCCTTAAATTTCCATGAAAAGAAAACTAAAAGAGGAAGAGGAAAACAAGAACAGCCACAAGAGGACACTCTGTATTCTGCAGTGAGGGGCTCCTCTGTTAATGAATTTTCTTTTACTTATTTGTAATAGAAGCAAAGCTTAGAGAAGTTCTACCTGCAGCGCATCATCATCTGCACATTCAGTGTGGTGGAGGAGGTGGAGTCAGGTACTCTGATAACAAAGAAACTGACTGAAAATAAAACTGTGTCACATGTTTGTGTTTCTCAACTTCAACATAAATAGAGCATCTACTCTTATTAAAAAAGCATAAACTAGTGATGCCTAGCAATACGTAATTATCAGTGAGAGGAGGGTCTTTATGAGATGGTCGGTCATTATGGTTGCCCTGTATTTTACCTCATACAGAAAGCAGCCCAGGCTAAAATACTCCTTATAACTTCAGCATTAATGGACAGGGCTAATTAGACAGATATATTAAATGTGTTGGCCACAAAACAGTGCTTTGTTTCCGTGTATGGACTGTATGGGCTGGAGAGTGAAAGTTGACATTAACAATATTTATTTACCACATCAAACTGTTTTAACACAAAAAAGTGAAGTTTTCCATGATTTGCACCCTACAAAATACACAGGTCACATGAAAGTCAGTTTTTGCATTTTTTTATGGTGAGTGAGGTTTGGTGAAAGTTCTGGCAAAATCTAACGTGAATGATACAAATCAAAAACCTACTTGAGAGCTAAAAGCTCCCTCTTGTGGAAAATCTTAGATTGGATGGCTGATTGAGTGAGTGAGTGAGTGAGTGAGTGAGTGAGTGAGCAAGTGTCTGAGTGAGTTCCACAAGGTGCTTCTGTACTCTTTTCTAAAAGCTCAACTCTAAATGGGCCGACTGTTAATTCTTGTAGTATTAAAGACATTTCATATGTTTTAGCATTACCTGTTTTAATGACTATAAGAAAGTAAAATGCTGATCAATGAACATACTATTGACTAATGAATGTGATCATCATTGTCTTGTGAATGCAATCAGTGATTATCAATTATTGTGGAAAGGTCAGACAGGAAAACTGCCTCATTTGATTGTAATATGACCCTTCAATAGGAGAATGCATGTAAGTTACTTGCTACAGGCCTCTCAGCCCAAGACTGTTTCCTGCTCCATCAGTCTCTCTGGTACTGGCACTTGAGGTACTCTGCAGTCAGAAGGTAAATGTACATCAAAATTATTTTATGAAAGAAATTTCAATGTTTCTAAAATGCCTATGACCACTTTATTTGTTCCATTTTTCTGCCTGTATAACAGACCAAAAACAGCCAAAAAGATTTATTGCATAAGCACTTTTCATGTTACACCCACTTTGATCAGCAGAGAGCAGTTTTTTTTTTTGTTTTTTTGTTTTTTTTTCTTTTTTCAACTGGTAAGAGAAAAAAATCTGCTGCACCCATGTGGTCAAAGCTGAGAAACTTTATTAAAGATGCTATTAATCACCAACTTTGTAAATTTTGAAATCAGACATTTTAAAGCTCTTTCTAAATATGGGCTGTGATTATCAAAGTCATGATGATAAATAAAAGTGATTTTATTAAACAAAAAACACACACAACAGTTTACAGTGTCACACTTTAACTGAACAGACAGTTAAAATAATATTTCTGTGATGCATTTCTTGTCTGGCCTGCTTCAGATCAATGAAGTTTGATTGATGAGAATATCTCAAAGTGTGGCTGCAGGTGTGTTTATATGTTTTTGCTTTTCCTATTTTTGATCTGACATTTTGAAGTTCTTGTAAGCGGACTATAATTTTAAGTCCTCTAGTTTGCCGTTAGAATGTGTAAAAGCCTGTTGTTACCAGTAGGAGGCAGTGTGAGCATTGGCTGTGCTCTGGGTATCTACTGTGGTTTCATAGTTTTTTCCTCTCAGACTTGAGAAACTATATTGCATATAAGCACAGACATGTAAGTTACAGCAACATTGTCTGATGTACAGGACTCTGACTTGGTCATTCTAAAATACATATCTCAGTGTCCTGGATATAATTCTATATCTGCTCCGAGGTTTTTATTAATGGCTGAATGTATTCTTTACTCATCCAGTACCACAGGCAATGTATTTTGGAGGAATATGTGAGATTTTTGGAGTTAAATGAACTTTTATTAACTTTGCGTTTTGATGAATTCCACCTATTTGTCAAACTTTTTTAAGTAAATAAATTGTTGAGATGTGAACAAAGTCCTTCAGGCTGGTTGATGTGAATTTGTTAATCGAAGTAGAAAATTTTGGTCAGGACTTCATCTCACATGGCACAATATTAATAAGTTGACTAATGTGGTTGTTTTCTTTTGTTTGAATTATTGTAATGCATCTCTGGCATCTCCAAAAAGAGTATAGACAAACTACAGAATATAGAGCATCAGCAGAAAGAGTTCTTACATCAACACAGGAGAGTGGCAGCACTTCACTGCCTTCATGTTCAGTAGAGAAAGTATTTTAAAGTCATTTATTTTTAAAACTAATAATGGAATAACACCTTATCTTATATATTTGATAATATATCTGATTATGCATTGTAAAGATGTCTTAGATCCCGGCGTGTATCACTTCACCATGAACGTATTTATCATTTGTCTCAGCTGAGTCTGGTGAAAATGTTACTCTACACTGCAAATTTGTGGAAAAATTTGCTCAAAACATTTGGGTTTGGGACAAATAAAAGATCAGGACAGGAACCTCAGGAAGTGGCAGTAAAGTTAATCACTAGATGAAAAAACCATTACATTTTCTAATGGCACATTTTTAGCAGTGAGAGGTAATAAACATTACTGTTTTTTGTATAATTTTTGTCTCACATATACACTCATATAAACCTTTACAACTTCACAACAATAGAAAACTCATAATAAATGTTTGTATAGTTTATTTTATCACACTCTCCAGTATTTCCAGTGTTTAAATTGGGCTTATGTGTATAATAATAATAATAATAATATATTTTGTACATAAAAAGCCAACCGATTTTTACATGCACTTGGTCAGAACCGATCTGATCAAATCCAATCAAAAACATGTTGATCAGATTACTGACAAACTCTGTTTTTCTGCAGTTATTGGATTTTTAAATGCATGTAAACACACTCAGCATAATCTTTCTTTTTTCCATCATAGTGAGAGATCATGATTCGGTGGTGGAGAACAAACACAGTCAGGTACTACATGTTCTCTCATTCACACTGACACTGTTTAATTCCCATAGAGTTCTCTAATCTTCAGCCTTTAATATTTCATATTCATCTCTACAGGACTCTGCTGCTGTGGAGCTGAATTATGCAGCCAAAAGCCTGAGAATGAAGAGAGATACTTCTCAGTTACTGACTCCAACAATCACTAACACTGGACTCTCCTCTCTTGTAGCAGCAGAAGTGAAGTTTGTGGATATTTTGTGTTACTGTCAGTTTTGTAATCTGTATCTGTTTATTTGTGTTTGTGCTGATTTCAGTCAGGATCTACAATCATGTGCTTCACTTTGCTCTGTGCTCAAAACTGCATGACTGAAAAAAACAGTCTAGTTTGGTATGAAGTTTCAGTTCTCTGAAGGAGCCGAGCGAGAAAGAGTTTTAGAGCATGTGGTTACTCAGATCTCACGTGTGGCAAACACGTTCATGAGCTCAGATGGTGTCTGATATTGTGTTGATGGAAATGTAGATGTGTTTCAGTTAGTAGTGAGAATTTCCATATAATTATTTTAAAGTGAAGCTGAGATCGCTCTTTAGGCCTTTAGAGATTGTGGCTGATGCTATAAACTGTAGCTTATGGTATTCAAAGTATATAACGTAAACAGCAATAGGCATTTTAAATTATGTCAAAAACTTAAAAACAACAAAAATGGAGACATGAGGTTTTTTTCCGACAGCAGCAATATACATATGTTCTGATGGAATTATATGTATTTGCAATTGAAACATTATTTATGCCATTTTAACTGAATAAGTTGCCAAAATAACTATTTGAACTCAAACAAGAATAACTGGAAGAAATAATAACTTAAAAAAATGCCTAGAAATTGATTTTTTTAAAGCTGAAATATGTTTTGGAATTTTCTCCTGACTGTAAGTGCATGTATGTTTTTAATAACGTGCTGTGTTTCCACATGTTGAGGCCATGTTTATATACTATGCATGCAATGACGTGTATGAAGTGTAAATGTTTGAAATGTGTCTTTAAAATAATTGCAATAAAATATTCTGAAATGAAAAGTAGTCAAAAAGTAGTAGTAAAGTAGTAGTAAAATCTTTTAAGTAGAAAAGTCTACTTAAAAGATTTCATTTATTCCTTATTACATATTTCTGCTAAATTACTGTGAGTGTGTATCACCAAACATGCTAAGTATTTCCTACACAGCATATCTTTATTCATTTTCATTAAAAATCAGACTGTAAATTCATTTCTGCATATTTTTATTTCAACACTGAATTTGACTCAATATGGTACTGGACTCTTTACATGGTCACCATGGATTTATCATTTATAAAATAATAACTGAAGATGTACTGTTAATGTTAATATCTCATATATTCAGCATTGGACTTTGCTACCTGTACATAGAGACTTATTACTAACCTTCATATAAAATATCATTTTAAGGCATCATCTATAATCATGTTTGTTTACATGAAAGGGAAAGTTCTGATGATTTTGTAAATATTGAATGTTACTGAAAATTAGAAATCTCAGATAACAAACAGTTACAAATACAGTCATTCTGTAAGTAGACAGAGGTAAACAGAATGGTCAGAGATACATTTACAGTATAAGGAACATATTGATCTCTTGTGAATGTGATCAATAATTATCAATTACTGTGGAAAGGTCAGACAGGACAACTGCCTCACTTGATTGTAATATGACCCTTCAATAGGAGAATGTATATAAGTTACTTTTTACAGGCTTCTCAGACCATGACTGTCTCCTACTGAGAGGCGACTGAATTTCTTCAACAGAACCAAAAGAAATGTTATATATATTACAGTAAGATCACAGAATGTTTATCAGAAACCAAAATTATTACTAATAATACTGACATAGATGGAGCCAATAGGAACATCGTTGTGGCCAAACAGATCAAGTCAAGCAGACAGAAAGAAGCATGTGACTTTTACCAGCCAATGAGGTTCAGTATAAGACCCCAGCAAGCTCATACAGTTTAAAGCTTTACTCAGTTACACTCTTGCCTTCATATTTGCCTTCAAGTTTCAAGTTAAGGCTGTTGTTTTTCTGATGATGGATCCAGCTGTGATTATCATCTTACTTCTCTACAAGATGTGTAAGTTTCATAAAGTTACCCACAGAAATTCTTTTTATATTTAGTCTTGTCAATTACGCTTGTTTTCAGCTTCATCATTGTTTTCTTATTGACTGAACTTTGTTTGAATAGATTGAACTTTGTTTTACAGATTCTGCTCAAGCTGTGAGAAATTCTGAGCTGTTGGTCGTCTCAGCTGAGGCCGGTAAACTGGTCACTCTCAACTGCACACCTGTAGATGACTCAAATGCAGATGTTAGGAGGTGGTACAAACAAAGACTGGGGCATGCTCCAGTGGAAGTGGGATCACAGTTTAAAGATAAGAAATCAAGAATTTTTGCTCCTTTCGACCAATCAAGATTTAAAATGAACAGAATTGCGAATTTTACTTCTGTCAGTATTGAACGTGTAACTAAAGAAGATGAAGGAGTGTACTTCTGTGCAGCGGCTGGAGAGACAACAATTAACTTTTCTAATGCTACATTCTTATCTGTCACAGGTAATATAAATAATTTATTGTTTCCAGTGTTTTTAACATGTGAGATCTATTTATTTCTTAAAATCAATTATGTGAAGCCATTCTGAAATGTGTTGTTGCTGCTGACCTTAATAATATCAATTCTAGTGTAAAAGTGATGCTTAGTTTTTAATACCCATTAGATGTCACTGTCACATTTTAGATGCATAATGGACACAGTGCCATTTCACTGTTTTACTTTTATTATAATGTCATCATACTGATATATAAGTTTATTCTACCACTGTATATATTACATTTTCCAGGACAGTCAAAAATATCTGTGCTCCAAACTCCACGGGGGTCAGTTTCTCCCAGAGAGTCAGTCACTGGGAATGGAACAGCAGGAGAACTGAGTAAGTTTTGCATTGTACAACTAGTCACTTGTGTATATATGTTAATATTTTATCTTTTTATTTACTTTTGCCATCAATCAGAACATTTCAGTGTAACTCAGTTTTTGACATGTTAACAAAGTCAATCAGAGTGGATTGATATAAAATGGTGAATTGTAAAGAAAAGTGCTGACTCAGAATTCTTTGCAGTGGTGATAATAAGAACCAGGGGTTGTGAGAGCTGTGCAAATTTGAATATTTTTGGGTGGAGTGGGGGTTGTGCATCTTTTCTTATAACACCCTGCAAGTATTTCTGTAGCATTACATGGATTCAGTCAAAAACAATGTTCAAATACAAATAAATAGATAATTAAAAACAAAAACAACAACAAAACACAAAAAACTAATTCATGTTTTCTGTGTTTTAGAGATGTTAAAGGCTTCAGATCTCTGGTTCCTTTCACCACCAATATGAACAACTGTGAGTCAGTATTGTTTCTCAACAATGCACCATTTCACAGCAAACTACTTTGTATTGTCTTGTTTAATTATCCAAAAAACTGGGGAAAAAAATATGGCATTCTTCTTTATTTGGACATAAACCAGTTTGCTAAACAGTAATAAAATGAGTGTGATATAAAATTCCAGCTTAGCAAGATTAGATGGTGAATGGATTTTGTGGCTTGAACTTCGTGTTCCTGTATTCAGTATGTTTATAATTCCTGTCTTACAGAAGCTCCTGCAGATCCTGTAGATCCTGTAATGCTGACTCTGGCAGTTTTCTCAGCAGTGTGTGTGGCTGTAATCTGTGCTCAAACCATTTTAATTCATAATTTGAGGAAATCTGAACACCGCGCTGGTGGTAAGTGTTCATTATGAGATTAATCTAAACATTTTGTTAGAAAGAAAATAGAAAATGGTGATAATACTTAATAATATGTTTAGCCTCATTAAACTGTATCTGGAAGTGATTGTGAAGTTTTATCTCACCTACAGAGAAAGTTCAGGAGGGGGCTGTGAGTGAGAGGACCACCAGACAGGTACTCTTTATGCACTTATTCTTTAAACTACGTTTTCCACTAAAGATTTGGTGGTTCAAATTTCAACCAGAGACAAATCTGTTTTTTTCTGGTTTCTGATTCACAACTGAACATGCAAATTACTCTGTAGAGCTCTTTTTTAGTTCATGTACAAAATAAAATGTACTGATAACTCTGTTCAGTCATCAGTTAAGAAAAAGGAGAAGAGAAACATAAAACATCAATATAAAGAAAATTCTTTGTTTAATAATCTATATTCCAACCTACAGTACATACAGATAATTTTAATTTTTAGATCCATTTACAATATAAATTCATGATTTTGCTCACGATCTCAGAGGAGCACAGCATCATCAGCAGAGCAGAGCCTTTAACTGTCGGCAAAACTTTATTTTAATATATACAAATGCCGGGTTTATTAAATTCTTGTTCTTTGTTCAGTTAAACACTTCTAAATAGTTTATTCACTCTACATTAAGTTTTGTTCATTATGACCTAAAATGCATTAGAAGTTATTATAATGAAAATCACACCTAATAGAATCATATGTAAATGTTTGGAGACCCCTGAGCAAATTATTATATAATTATTATACAAAGTTTTGTTCATTTTCTTTTAAACTATTGAGAAAAAAACAAATGATCAAACAAACAAACAAAAAAATTAAAATATATAATTTGTCATAACGTTTAATGTTTTAGGTTTAATTTTAATTTAAATTTTTTGTTTTGAAATTAAGTAAATAAACAGTAATTGTGCATTAAAGGTGCAGGTGTGTGTTCTCTGTAGAGGATGTGTTCATTTAAATTTACTTAGAAAATCAATAAAACATGTCTTTCAACTAGGGGCGCCCAAACTTTGTAACCAACTGTACTTTGTACAACTGTACTTTGTAATTGTACTTTATGCAAATTATTGGGCATGAATTATAACTTTAATTTACATCTTATTAGTGTTTAATTGGCAGCATTTTGTTCCTTTTCGCTCAAAGCAGAGTGAGGCGATTTTTGGAGTTCATTATTTTGGAGCTAGTTAGTGTTTAATAATCACTAATACATCAAAATGTGTTCCATTTTCTAAAGAGCAGCTTAGTATTTTATTGATTAAGGCTAAAAAGCACTAACCAAGCTTCAATGAGTCGGTTTGTGTCTCATATTCTAAAGCAAATGTAATTTGTCATTTTTAATTCAAATGTAGATGAATTAAACATGCTTTTTAAGTTAAATATCATAAAACTAAAATATCATTTATGACTCAAATTGACTTATTGAAAACTTCTTTAGGCTGTTTTAGCTCTTTTCAATGCTTTAATGAACTCTTTTTAGCTGTAATGGATTCAAACTTGAACTACACTGTCAGATAACAAGGTAGTAAACTGTCACTGGAGCAGTACACCTGTTGTCTCTGGGTTGGTACCCTTAAGGGTACATCTCAGTACCTTTAGCCAGGGAACACATTGTATTGACTCCACAAATCCCGTCTCGTCATGAAAAGATACAAATACATACTTTTCACCTTGGAATTAAGGGTACATTTATATTGTTTGTACCTTGATGAAAGAAAAATTAACCTTTATTTCTAACAGTGTACAGGCAAAAAATATTAGTGAAGACTTACAGACTTAGAAAACTTAGAGTGTTACTGTGTGTTATTATATCTAATATATATATATATATATGGATACATGGATGTCTAATTTGAGTTTATTAAACATACGTGACCTTAATGAATGCCCAAACCTTAGTTCCTTACAATAACTGTAGTCTTGCTCAAGGGCACAATAAGAGGTTCACAGTCTGTCCTGTATTCAAAAGACGTTTACAGAAATATTTATTTTCAGTTTATTGCTGGAGAATACTAAATTAATATTCTAAATGATTTTAAATTGATTGTATTAGTCAGTGAATAAAGATATACATTCTATAGAAAACTGAGGCTCTTTAATATTCATCAGGTAACTTAAACTAGCTCAACAAATACTGTCATGTATTAGTAACAGTGTTTTTTCTGCAAAAAAAAAAAAATGCCTTTTTCTACGAGATCATGTATATTTTTCAGCAATTGATGATCATTATTCTTACAGGAACAGAACACTGAGAACCTGCATTACGCTGCCATCCACATCAAAGAGAAGAAACCCAAAGGTGGGAGAGTGAAGAGAGAACAGCCTGAAGACATTGTGTACTCTCAAGTGAGAAGCTCCAAAGCTGCTGCTCAGCGCTCACAGCGCTAGTTTCCTAAGATGATCATGAGTGAAAATTTGGACCTTTTCACGCCTCAAATGAGCTCCAGTCTTTTATCTGTAGCTCTTTATTTCTTGTTAGGTGAGTTTTCTGCTGATTGAAATGAAGTCTTGGTTCTCTGAAGGACGATGTGAGAACTCGGCTTTAGAGCGTGTGGTCACTGTGATCATCCACACAGACTGATGGTGTCTGATATTCAGCTCCATTCATAGAAGTGTAGCAAAATTTTGAGATCGGCCAGCAAACTATGGCTGAAATAATGCTTGAACGATCACAGTAGTGTGCAAAAGTTTGGGCACACCTGGTTAAAAGACATTTTCTTAGCAAACATAAGTTACACTTCCTCTACAGAGAACACACTTCTGCACATATTAATCTGCAATTACCGTTAAAAGATTTTTGCCACTTTGTTCAACTCAGCAAATGAATAGGAATTTTAATTAAAGAGGGTTGTTCAAACTTCCGCACATGACTATAAAACTTTGTTTTTAGCTTCAAACAAGTAGCTGATGACCAATTAGTCATTTTCTTTAATTGAATAGGGTTTTTTATGAGAACTTCAGATTAAACAAAGCATCAGATTTGTTTAATTCTTATCTTTAATGTTCATAACTATAAGAGATCCTGCTCATTTTAGATTGAGAGCCATTAAATTTTTTCTATAAATAAAACTTTAAAATATAATTATGCCACAAATCCAAAAAAAACATAAAAACATATACTAACAAGTACCGTTATTATTACTTATTAGTTGCAGTGTAAATGATGTGTAATATTAGTGAAAACCATATGATGTCAGTGTGAGAGTAAAAAATAAATCATATAATCACTCCTCCTTCTGTAAAAATGTATCAGACAATATCTACACATTAATCACAGTTGATCACAGATTATGGCATCTTTGATATTCATGCCACATTTTAATTAATCCAACTATGTGCTGTTTTTCTTCAGGACAGATTTCAGCTGTTTCATTTGGGCATTAAAGGATACTTATAAAACCAATTCCAAAAGTTTTGGGACAGTAGATAAAATGCAGAAAACAGAAAGTGGTTTATGAAAGTACTCATATCAATACTTTGACCTGCATTTGAAAGAAAACAGTATAAAGACCAGGTATTTTATATTTGTTTCTTATCCACTTAATTGATTTTGTAAATATACAGCCTTTCTGAATGTTTTTATATCCAGTTTTACATAATTGGAAAACTCAATTGCATTTGTAACATGTCCAAAAAAGTTGGGACCGGGTCAGTTTAAGACAAGAAACATGATTAAATGTTCAAAAACATTTTTTTGTTGTTGTTTTTGTTTTTGTTTTTTGTTTTGGTTTTTGTTTTGGTTTTTTGTTGTTTTGGTGATGTAATCATGCATGGGTACAAAAGAAGCATCCAAGAAAAGTCTAGATCTGTGTGAGTGAGGATAGTCAAGGCTCACCAGGTTAATAAAAAATATATGAAGTATATTTAAAAAGGAACCTTTTTATAGAAGAAGGTAAAAACACTTTTAACATTGAGTATAAGCTGATGTCTGAAGTTCCAAGTATCTAGGAGTTCCCTGTGTGCTCTGTTTGTGCAGGGGCTAGGAATGTGAGTTGGGGGCCCTTTGCTCCCATTGGGAGTAGGCCTCTCACTTTCTCCCTTCTTCTTCTTAGGTCCAAATAGATGAAATCATTTTAAAAAGAACCATATGCTCTGTCTCCTGTTTCAACAACAAGAACCATATATATATGCTGTTGGTCATTCTGTTTGGGGGAGGACATTTAGAATTGGCACAGATCCTCTCTCAGGTACTCTCAGGTATAGTGCTTGATATGATACTGTTTTACTATGTAATAAACCTTTTACTGGCAACTCAGTATCGGCGGAGTTTTTCTTCACAACATCTAAACACCATACATACATACATACATCATCTAAACCGCTTATCCTTCTGGGTCGCTGTGGGGTGCTGGAGCCTATCCCAGCTGTCATCCTGTGTATCCTGCCTTCCGCCCAATGACAGCTGGGATCTAAACACCATCGCCACTAAATAAACAACATGTATCAGTTAAACATTGTAAAAACATTGTTCCTCTGTGAGTTATTGTGATGATTTAATATCATAAAATTTCATATCAAAAGATTCAGAGAATCTGGAGAAATCTCTGTGTGTAAAGGGAAAAGCAAAATACTACAACTGAAGGCCTGTGACCTTTGACCCTTATGACAACACTGCATTAAAACATGTTTCTATGATAACCACAGGGGCTCAGGAATACTTTGACAAACCATTATCAATAAGCACAACCTGTCACTGCATTGACTAATACAAGACCCTATTATTCACAGAGGAAGTCATCTGACAGTAACACACAGAAAAGGCACCGACTTCTCTGAGCCCCTCTGAAATGGACAGATTGTTACCAGTGTAAAGTTCAAAACTCAGTGTCTGTCATAGAGCTAATATTGGGGTATTAGTGAGTAACTTTTTCATCTGTTAAAGCACCATTAATGCTGTCTTAGTTTACAACAACATATGCTGCCTTCTAGACAGCATCTTTGGACGTCCATGCTTATTTCACGCCTATGTCATGCTTATTTCATCCAAGACACATCGTGCATGTGTTACAACAGCATGGCTGTGTAATCTGAATGGGGTGCTAGACTGACCTTCCTGCAATCCAGACCTGTGTCCCATTGAAAATATGTGAGGCATCATTAAGCTCAATTTATGATAACAAAGGCCCTGTATGGTTAGACAGCTGAAGACTCGTATAACAGAAGAAAGGCCTAAAATTCCACTTTCAAAACTGGATCAGTTTATGTCTTCAGTCCCCACATGTTTATTAGGTGTTGTTAAAAGGAAAGGTGTAACTCAGTGGTAAACATGCTACTGTTCCAACTTGTACTGGAATGTGTTGAGAACGAGTGGATATTTACAAAAAAAGAACAAAAATCAAGTTCATTAGGTAAAACATAAAATATTGTTTTTTGTACGATTTAAATTCAATAATTTTCATTAGCATTTCACATGTTGTCCCACAATTTTTGAAATTAGGTTTGTACAATTATAGCTGGAAGTGTAGTTATGACTTAGTATTGTATTATTTCCATACAGTTATTGGCACTCTTCTTCAATTTTTCACTTAAAAATAAAATGTAATAAAATATGTAATTAGATAAAATAAATAAAGCTTAGCTTCTCTGATGTATCAAATTACAGTTCTTTGAACATTACTGAACATGCACTTAACACACATTTACAGAATATTATACACAGTCTTCTCTGTTGTGACAAAACCTTGTATCTTATTTTTTGTTGTTTTCGCTTTTTTGCATTATTTGAAAATTCCATTTGCCCCTTACAGTATGTTAAAAATTTATAATGAAAGAAATGACCTAATATGACTTGAAAATCTCATTTTCTTAACTTCCACTAAATGTTAAGATTTTTTTGTTTTTGTTTTTGCTTTTTCTGTAAAGTTTCTATTTTTGAGATACAGTCGTACGCAGAAGTGTTTGTAAGCTTTTTCAGTCTTGTCTTCAGCAAGTGAAATGCTGCTCAGTGCAGTTCAGTCCAGGTAACTGACTTGATATTTGAAGAACATTTTGAGCATTCAGAGCACTGAAAACTCCACAGTTGTGTGTGTGTGTGTGTGTGTGTGTGTGTGTGTGTGTGTGTGTGTGTGTGTGTGTGTGTGTGTTTGTGTGTGTGTGTTTGTGTATTTTCCTATTTTTATTCAACATTTTTCAACAAGTGGACTATAATTTTAAATGCTTTTGTTGAACAAAGACCTGTAATTACCAGTAGGAGGCAGTGTGAGCATTGGCTGTGCTCTGGGTATCTACTGTGGTTTCATCATTCTTTCCTCTCAGACTTGAGAGACTATAGTGAATAAAAGCCACGCCTTCTGCCTCATTTCATTTCATTTTTCAATTTTACAGCAACATTGTCTGTCATACGAGACTTGATCATTCTAAAATACGTATTTCAGGATCCTAGATATGATTCTATATCTACTCAAAAGTTTCTAATAATGACTGAAAATATTCTCTCCTGCCACTATTGTGGACAATAATATATTGGAATGATGATATGAGGATATGTGTGAGAGGGAAATTCCACCTATTTCTGCATGATTCAATCAGTGAGATGTAGAAGTCATTAAGAGTGTGTAATTGTAATGTGAATTGGTTCATTGTACAGAAACTTACCAAGTCTGATTTGTTTACAGTGGTGATGATAAGAACAAGGTGTCACAATATCTACAACATAAATATAGATTTACAAAATTTCTGTAGAATGGAGAAGTTAATATCAAATCAACTGAATGGCTTAATTTACATCTTAATGTGTTAATTTTACAGGAATTTTTAAACAATTGGTGTAATATCCCTTAAACTTTAAAGATAGTAAATGTTGGTTAGACAGGCAGTGGCATGAGGTGGCCTAAAATCAAACTTGTTTTCACAGAAAGAAAGAAAAAAGAATAAATAAATGAACTACAAACTATAAAATGCTAGTGAATGTCTATGGTAACATTTATGGCCTAATCAAGTCTGATTAAGCTTTATCTATATAGTCATTGTTTTATTTGAAAACCATTATGCTAAGTATAGAACCAAACAACAATGTTTTTGGCCACTTCATTCAATTACATACCTGTTACATTCCTGCCTAAGGGTATAAGGCCAGAAAATGGTAGTACAGTGGGGTGTATGATAAACCACACAAGGTATTGCTCAGTCCAAAGTGTATTTACAATTATTTACAACTATTTACAAAGAAACAAGCCATCTCTCCAGGGGTAAGCCAGGCCAAAACAACAAACCAAACCCACTCTAACTCCACTCACAAATCTAACTAACCTAAGCAAACCAAAATCAACCAAAAGACAGGCAACTAACCTAACTCCCTAACTTAAATGAGAAACAGGAGAAAAAGTTATATACAAAGAAAATGGCGCTTACCCCCTTCCGGCACAGTCACAGTGAACCGAAACACTATTTACACACAGTCAAATACAAAACAACGCAAAGACCCACGCAGCACACAGCCAACACAACACAGCCAACACAACAGCCCAAAACAAAAGTTTCTTTCTCTCTCTCCACCCTCTGCTCGCTCGCTCTCTCTCTTTCCACGTCTGGATTTTTGCCACCATTTTATCAGCTTCCTGGAGGGGCTTCTGTGGCAGCCTTCAGGATCAGGGACAGCTCCACCTAGTGACATGGAGGGATACACAAAGGGATACACAGATAAAAACACAGAAAGAACAAGACACATATAGGCACAGCCGCAACATCCCCCCACCAAAAAAAGAGTTTAGCTAAACTAGTTAAAGGGAGTGAGACAAGGCATCAGCTACCACATTGTCTGAGCCTCTCTTATGCTGAATAACAATGTGAAACGGCTGTAGAAGTAATGCCTCCGCATCAACCGCTGGTTCTTATTGCACATTTGGGACAAGAAAACCAGTGGGTTCTGGTCAGTATACACAATAGTGGGCCACAAATGAGAGTTAAGATACACTTCAAAATGCTTTAGTGCTAAAAGTAAAGCAAGAGTCTCTTTTTGAATAGTGCTGTAACGCTGCTGGTAGTTGTTGAATTTCTTTGAATAAAAACACACAGGACGATCAACTCCCCTGTGGTTCTCCTGGATTAAAACAGCCCCTGATCCAGTATCACAAGCATCCACCTCCAGTTTAAAAGTCTGGGTGAAATCAGGAGTAGCTAAAACTGGTGCACTAGACAAGAGACCTTTAAGGCTTTCAAAAGCCTTCTGACAGTCACACGTCCACTTGTACTCAACCTGAGCCTTCAGCAGATTAGTCAGTGGAAGAGCCACCGCAGAAAAGTTTCTACAAAAGGTACGGTAGTACCCAGCCATACCTAAATATCTGTGTAGCTCTCGTCTGGTTTGTGGCACAGGGTAATGAAGGACAGCTTGGATCTTGTCAGATGGAGTGCGCACACGACCTTGGCCAACCTCTCTACCCATTTTAGCTTTGCCAAAGTCACACTTGGCAAGGTTAAGGGTCAGTGAAGCTTGATCTAAATGAACAAAAATTTCTCGCAAAGTGCGCATGTGCTCGGCCCACATGGATGTAAAAATCACCACATCATCTAAATAGGCAGCACAGTTCAGCACAGACTGAAGTACACAACTCATGAGTCTTTGAAATGTTGCTGGGGCATTTCACATGCCTAAAGCCATTACAGAATATTGCATCTGGTTAAACTGGCTAGCTAGCTAAATTAGCTAAGCTAGCGAATTTTAAGCCCTGCTTAGTCCTCCCTTAACCTTACGTTTTTGCCAATATTTTTCTGCGTAAATGTCATTAACATGTTATATGTCCATAATGACAAACAATATACAATATACAATCTCCTACCTTGTGAATGTAAGATGACAGAATTTTCTCAGGTCAGCCAAATCCTCCCAGAGACGAGGTGTAGAAGATGGCTGCCGTCAGCTTGGGAAAAGTTGCGCATGCGCAGTTTCTACCCCTTAACACAACATAATTATTTCTAATTCACTTTAAGCGTGTTTCATATGCTTAGTTTACTGGTTTTCAAGATTGCTTATTATTATTTAGTTGAAGAAAAAACACATTTAAAATGAGAAATGTGTTCTTTGTATAGGATGTAAACACCTCATCTGGTTATTACTGTTATTGTAACATTGTAATACCAACTGTAAAAGTAAATATGAATTTCACTCTAACACCCATATTTTCATTTTCACCTAAAAAATCAACAAAATTCGTCATTTAACTATACCTTGTTAGGCAAATTGTCAAGCATGAATTATTATCTAACTTCACTTCTTAGGCTCTACATAGTAGCAGATACTTTCTGGACTTTAATAGTTTAAAGCTAATAAGAGTTTAATGAGTCAATATCACTTTAGTAATTGTTCCATTTTATGTAATAGATCTGTAGTCATCACTAATTCAAGGCTAAAAAGTGCTTAAGAAATGTTCAATAATTTGTCAATTTATGACTCATATCCTTAAGTATCACTTCATAGATTTTTAATAGTCAAAAAAATACAAGTCAGGAATACTGTTAGACTGAAATTAACAATCAGATATGTATTTTGTTTAACTTAATTTTTAAATTTAATTTTATTTAAATTCTATTTCATGCATTTACTTTGCATGAACATACATTATAATATGGAACAAATCTTGTGACTTATTAACCTCAATGCAATAAACTCGAGACCTGACACTGCCTAAAACTGATTGAATTAAAAGAAATAAAATGTTACAGATATGACACTCATAAGAGGATAAAAGTCTTTTTCATATGAACGTGTTTATTATGCATTATTAACTAAACCTGCCAATATTAGTGATTTTCACAAAACAGACCACCAGTTATTTACTAATACAGGTCAAAATTAACAAGGTTTAATGCATGAATAAACTGTATAATTTGTTATATAACAAAGAATAACACATTAATAAACCCACAATATGTGTTGTTCTTCAAATAAAGTTTTGTCTTGCTGAAGGGCGAAATCAGGAGTTCAGAGTCTGTCCTGCATTGGACAAACTTACCCAAACATTTTTGTTCTGTTTCATGATGGAGATCCTATAATAGTTTTTACATTAATCAAAGAGTAAAACGTTTTATCTTCTATAGAAAAGTGATTCTGTTTGACATTCATTCAGCATTTTGAAATAGCCCAGCAAATACTGTCTAAGTTTATATGTATTTTTCAGTAGATGATGATATTTATTTTTACAGGAACAAAACACTGAGAACCTGCATTACACTGCCATCCACATCAAAGAGAAGAAAGCCAAAGGTGGAAGAGTGAAGAGAGAACAGCCTGAAGACATTGTTTACTCTCAAGTGAGAAGCTCCAAAGCTGCTGCTCAGCACTCACATCGCTAGTTTCCTAAGATGATCATGAGTGAAGATTTGGACCTTTTCACACCTCAAATGAGCTCCAGCCTTTTATCTGTAACTGTTTATTTCTTGTTAGGTGAGGTTTTCTGCTGATTGAAATGAAGTCTCGGTTCTCTGAAGGACGATGTGAGAATTCAGCAGATATGAGCTGCATTCACTGAAGTGTAGTGAAATATTGAGATTGACCAGCAACATATTACTAAATTAAGGCTTGAATATAGTCTTATGAAAAAGTTTCAGCTTTGTTGATTTTCAAAGTGAAAATAAAAAGTAACACATCTTCAATAGAGAATCACATCTCTCATTTTAAAGCACAGTTACTGTTCATTTGTTAAAATAAACAAATTGAGGAAACATAAAATGTGATTGGCGCAAATATTAAGGAGCATTTTATGTTTTATTTTATTTATTTGGGGACCTCTCTGGTGTAATTATACACATTTTGTACCGTACGTTGTGAAATCATATTTTGATGAGTCTTTGTCTCCTATTATCTCTTGTGGATTTGTTAACTTATTTTCACTTTGGAAATCAACATTCAGGTGGATTGTGGGTAGATTGAAGATGTGCTCATCCTTCAGAACCTGTAAAGAACTAAGACTTTATATGAATGACTGATATTTGTGGGATGAATTCCAATAAAGAAAATTGAATTGTGAAATAATGAATGTCTTATATATTATAAGACATATACTTATATATTAACTTATTTCAACATAGAGAATTATGAAAATGTGTATTTATTATTAGTGATAATAATAACAGATAATAACAGATTACAAAACATGTACTAATTCACATCATAACGAATAAAAACAAATG